>NC_133131.1:147990756-148293152 GCF_048418815.1 Hemitrygon akajei
TTCAGAGATAATTGCCTCTAATTTCACAACATCTTTGCTTGACTGAATGAATTTATGACTTTATGATTACAAAGAGCAAGAGCCAACTCCAAATTAACTGTTGCATCACATTGATAAAAAAAACTTTATGCACCATTAAAAGACTTTACCGATGCTCCAGTTGTCCTATCTTTATTTAACTTAGCTTCCTTTTAACACTAATGCCATAATTTAGCTGGATCCAGATGCTGCAGTTTTAAGTTCCACCCTGAGCACATTCTGAACTGATTGTTCAGCAGAGTATTGAGACATTAAGTGTCTGCTGTATGGAGCCTCATTGAAGTGACATGTTGAATAGAAAGCTAGGCAAGCTGCCTCTTATTTTCTAAGTAACACACACAAAATTCTGGAAGAGCTCAGCAGGCCAGTCAGCATCTATGGAAAAGAGTACAACCAACGTTTTGCGCAATGGCAAGTTCCAGGAAGATGGATGATAGCACTGCACAGGTTTAACTTCAAGAACAACTATTGAAGTATGGATTTCTTCTGAATTTATGGCTTGTACCAAACTTCAATGAAACAAGAGCAGGATTTCCCAGTGGCCACCCATTTCAATTCTACTTCCCATTCCCCTTCCAAAATGTCAGTCCATGGCCTCCTCAACCGCCACAATGAGGCCACACTCAGGCTGGAGGAGCAACACCTTGTATTTTGTCTGGGTAGTGTCCAATCCGATGGTATGAACATTGGTTTCTCAAATTTCCAGTAATTGCCCTCCCTTCACCATCGCCCCCAATCCCATTTCCCTCTATCACCTTATCTGCACATCACCTCCCTCTGGTGCTCCTCCCCCTTCCCTTTCTTCTACTGTTCTCTGCTATTAGATTCCCTCTTCTCCTGTTGTTCATCTCTTTCACCAATCAAATTTCAAGCTCTTTGCTTCACCCTGCCCCCTGTCCTGGTTCCACCTATCACCTAGTACTTCTGCCTCCCCTCCCCCCACCTTCATGCTTTGACTTCTCATCTTTGTTTCCAGTCCTGAAGAAGGGTTTTGGTGTGAAATGTTAATGTTTTTCTACAGACACTACCTGGCCTGCTGAGTTCCTCCAGCATTTTGTGTGTGTTGCTTTGGATTGCCAGTATCTTCAGATTTTCTCATCTTAGTGAAATAGTACCCTAAAAATGTTAATTAGAAGACATGATCTCATCTAGGAAAATGTGATAACAGAGAATCGGAGCTATAAGAAATGTCCAGTCATTTCATAGTTATACTGTGCAATGATAGGACAGTAGTGTATTAATAACCCAGAATCTACCACCTTCTTCACATAGGATACAAAGAATGTTTCTAAATTCTCTAACCACCTCTAAAGATCATTGGAGTTGGAAAGCAAACAATAAACATGACTTGACTATATTGCTTATGCCTTTAAACCAAACTTAAGAATAAACTGTAAAGGTACCAGCAGTCTGTTCAAATCAAAATGGGAGGACAACCATTGAAGTGTTTTGTACAAACTGCTCCAGCTAGTTCAGCTGGATATTTTGAGATCCCATGACATTAGGGAGTCTTGTGTTCCCTTTTGTGGTATTCACCAAAAGGACATTAACTGGTCCTCAATCAAATTGAGCCCATCTAGTCCATGCTGACCAAGACTTGCATTGAAGCTGGTCTCATTAGCCTGCATTTGGCCCTCTGAACATTTCCTATGTGTGCACTGAGCCGCAATTTTTAAAAAATATTTGTGAGGAATGTACCAAAGTCTTAAATAATTGTGCACATTTATCGTGGTGAAGCTCATTATAAACTATAATGTTTAGTACAATGGATGCAATCTCACAACCAAACTACAAATACACATCGTTACTAGTCTGCATCTATACATTGCCTTTACTGAGGTAAAATGTCCCAAGATGCTAAATGGAACATTATGTCAGGATTTGATAACTGGCTGATATACGAGGGGAGAGGTGACGAACCTCCTGAGCTATGGGACAATCACAGTCAGGCCGAGAATGCAAATAACATAATCCACAATGACTGGGATAGCTAGGTCAGAGAATAAACCTCGGACCATAAATTGATTCCATGCCATGGGTGGCTGGGATGTTTAATAAAATAAAACTCAGTGGAAATAGTGACTGCATTATTAAACAAGGTCCCCAGCAACGTCCCTTTAAATCATTCAACTTTCACTAGTTTCAGTATAACATACCGCTTTTGAACTCTGTGCTGATAACACAAGTTGTAAATCCAGGATTTTATAGTCCAATTTCTGCTCCTAAGTAAATAAAAGTCCCGCTCAAGGTGATGACATTGTTACATGCCCCAGAGTATGAGAGGTGAATGACAACAGACTTAGTGTGACTCATGTCAAGAACTAACTGAGGTAATCTCACTGGGAAATATCTACAAACGTGGAAATGCATGCCCAAAAATCACATGCTATGCAATACCAATAGTCTGAAACAAATGCAAATGAATGTCCTTTCATACAATTTCCGGATGCTAATTGATAGAACTGCATATCACCATGGCAACAAAATGCCCATAGCATTGTGGAGTATGACATTGATATGTTCCACAGTCATCGTTTCTCAGGTGCGTTAGCAACAGAGTGTTTTAAGTATGCTTTTGTCACATGGCTTCCTCTGCCATTAATTTCTGATTAATACCTGCACTTTGAGGAAAATATATGGAATAATTAAGATGCAGTTCATTCAGGGTGCTGTGAGTGGGAATGGAAATGTTACACCAGGTTTTCTCATTCAGTGGTTAATGAGATATTATGGATGTTTGTCAGTGCATTATAGGTCAGCTAGAATATAACTCCATTTGAAGAGAGACCTCAACTAAACATCAGTGCAACCTATGAAATGCAGGGCAGATATGAATATCTGAAAATGTATTTAGAAAAGAGATACGCCTCCAAGAGTTGGTTTACACCATGTTGGCTTCACATCTGCTACACTATAACATCGCCAATATAACCCACATTTAAAAAGTTCCCAGATGGTTAAAGTGGCAGTTGGGAACTTTTTAAAATTAATTTTTTAATGAGTTAAATTAACAGAAAGCCATCTGCTAACATTAAAATCTAACCACAGATCTCTGCTCTCGTAGGCTTCCACTACTTTGCATCCCTCGAACGGTGTGTTATCCAGAGCAAGCTGCGTGACTGAGATCTGCTACCCAATGTCACCTTCAACAGAGCCAAGTGCCTGACACATAGCACGACTCAATGAGGGCTCCAGGAGTTTGATATTGGTTTAACTCTTGGAAGCAACTGGAACTTCCTGCGCTTGTAATCTGCTCAGCTGTCACCACATTACCTGTCTCAGCAGTGAAATGCATTAGATAGCAGAGAATAGCTGTACCTGCGCAGTAGATACAGTCAAAGCTGATCACAAAAGATTGTCTCACCTGTTCAGGTATGACTTTGGAAGAAAGTTTGTTAATCCAAAATGTTAACTTTCTTTTTTTCCCCCGCTATTGCTTTCCTGACCTTCTAAGTATTTCTGATTTTTAAATTGTTAAGTTGGTTTATTATTGTCACATGTACTGAGGTACAGTGAAAAAAATTGCTTTACTTGCCATGCATACAGATTGGTGTATTGAGGTAGTACAACGGAAAACAGTAACACAATGCAGGATGTAGTGTTACATTTACAGAGAAAGTGTAGTGCAGGCAATCAAGGTGCAAAACCATAATGAAATAGACAGTAAAGTCAGGAGTCCACCTTATCATACCATTCAATAACTTAATAACTATTTGACCTAACCCAATCTGGGTAAAATTGGACAACATAAAAGAAACCTTGAAACATGAAAAATAATGGGAATAGGCTTTTCAGCCCTTCATTTTTACTCTGCCTTTCAATAATATTTGCTGATCATCAAAATTCACTATCCCTGTTTCAGTTTTCTGCCCACATTTCTTGATCCCTTGAGCTTTAAGAACAAAATTTTGTTCTTTCTCTCATGATAGTTGCTAATTAAACTTCCTCATACCGAAACATAAATTATTACAAGCAGTGAGTCATAAACTCAGACAGCATGGAGACAGGTTTCCATGCCCATCATGTTTCCACCGTCCAGTGGGCACCTATCTGTATTATTCCCATCTTCCAGCACTCCGCTCATTGCCTTCTATGCCGAAGCAATTCATGTTTTTGTCCAGACACTTCTTAAGGTGCTGCCAACCACCCTGGTTCTTACCAACTTCTCTGGCACTATATTCCAGGTACTTGCCTCTCTCTGGGTGAAGAGACACCTCCCTCACATCAGCTGTAAATCTTTCCCACTTACCATGACAAAGGCCCCCTCCTGATCCCCAGTGAGTCTCATTGTTTTTCTCTTTCATCATCTCAGCATTTCCTAATTAGTCACAGAATATAGACTTTGCATTTATTGTACATCCCTAATTACCCCTGAACTAAAGGAGCAATTGAGTCATACATATGGACCAGAACAATGAGGATGGCAAATTTCCTTCCCTGTGGGACATTAAGAAACCATGTTGATTTTTATGGCAAGCCAACCAGACCTAGCTCATTAGGACCAACACATGACAAATTAAAAAGATGGTCCATTTGACAGGTTGGCAATGATATTGGTAGAAGTGAGCTTGAATTTAATAAGGAGGGAGTTAGAAAGCACCTTGGTAAAGAATGGATGGAAAGGATTCTAATCTCTGGGGCCTAGATTTAAGAAGAACCTTGAGAGATTACCAGTGTTGTGAATTTACCAGAAGGGATTTAATAGAATGACCTTTTTACTTCCAAAAAAATAAAATCTTATTCATAAAAATATACAGAAAAAATATAGAACAGTATCTGGCTTTTTTTAAGGTTCATCCCTTGCATTTTATCTGCATTGTATCTGAGTGGTGATGGCAGGCATTTAGACAGCACTCTTTCCTCCACAAAGTCCTTGCATTTAGTAATACCAAGTTTCAGAACATTCTTTAGCCATATTTCAGCAGGCTGGAATGCAGAGGTCATCATGTACTTACAGACATCTCATAGCACTGAAAGACCATTAGGTTTTAGGCAGACCATAGTATGTCTTTCTTTGAGTTGAAGATCTTCCAGAAACTCTTCATGTTTATCGTGGTAAAAGTCCCTGGGAACAGCTGTTAGACCAGAGAGCATCAGAAGTGAGACACCAACAATCCTGGAAGGAACTGAAGGGAAAGACTCCTCACACTGCCTAAATCTTGAGGTCTTAGTCCTTCTTGCTGAATTCTGGCAATGACACATCCTACCAAATGTTTTTGACAGGTCACTTAGGAAACTATCGCATTGGACGCTTCATCCTTCTCCCACAGAATGTCCTATGCTGATGGATTTATGGTCAGAGGTGGGTTTTTTTTCTGAAAGAAAACTTTTGTATAAAGGACAGGAAGTGCAACCAAGTCCAATTGAATGGAATATCATTCAGCTCTGAAGCCAGACAGTAGGTTCAGGTAGAACCAAATTACACGAGGTGGCATTTATGATACACATACTCCAGTACTACACACAGCTCAATGCAGTCACACAAAAAGGTAGCTATTAGAATGAGGGTGATGCTAGGCATACATGGTCCCCCATTCCATGGAATGAACAAATCACATTAAATAAATTAAGTTTTGAGATAGAATATCAATTCAAACATCACTGTACATTGCTTCTGATTGAGATGAACTGTTCAGCAAATGTTTGGGTCCATAGCCAGTGTATTAAAAGAATACAATCAGTCTTGGAGAAAGTTGTAGATCAACAGATATTTAAAGAACAATATTTAATCATAGACGTTATGGATTAATGTTCAGCTTTTGCCTCAGTGCTCAGCTTGCAACCAAACACTGCTTTGGGCTCTATTGTCATTAGCAGTTCCAGTAAGTGATTATGGGGGAATGTTCAAAGAGATGGTTGAAAAGACATAGAAACATAAAAACTTAGAAAACCTACAGCACAATACAGGCCCTTCGGCCCACAAAGCTGTGCCGAATTTGTCCCTACCTTATAATTACCTAGGTTTTACCCATAACCCTCTATTTTTCTAAGCTCCATGTAGCCATCCAGAAGTCTCTTAAAAGACCCTATTGTATCCACCTCCACCACCGCCGCTGGCAGCCCATTCCACGCACTCACCACTCTCTGCGTAAAAAACTTACCCCTGACATCTCCTCTGTACCTACTTCAAAGCACCTTAAAACTATGTCTTCTCATGCTAGCCATTTCAGCCCTGGGGAAAAGCCTTTGAGTATCCACACAATCAATGCCTCTCATTATCTTGTACACCTCTATTAGGTCACTGCTCTTCCTCCGTCGCTCCAAGGAGAAAAGGCTGAGTTCACTTAAATTATTCTCATAAGGCATGCTCCCCAAACCAGGCAACATTTTTGTTAATCTCCTCTGCACCCTTTCTATGGTTTCCACGTCCTTCTTGAAGTGAGGCAACCAGAATTGACTACATATTACGGTAGATACTTTCCCTTATTAGCTGAGTAAAAACTACAACAACTGAGAAGTTGTACTATAATTATATACCACACCAATTAGCCACATCTTGATGACTCTACATAGTTGTAATCACCATGTTACAGGAAAGAAATTATTCCACAGGACAAGATGCAATGGATATTTATGAACTGAGCAGGGCTGGAAAATTGTGGCTAAGAAAGATTGAATTAATTGGGATGGATTTATTTGGAAAAGAAGAGGCTGGGGGGCGGGGGGAGAATGGTGGGAGAAAGGGAAGAATGTGAAAGGCTTGAAAAAAGGTTTACCAAGACCCTGCCTGGATTAGAGTATATGTGCTATAAGGAGAGATTGGATAAACTTGGTTATTTTCTTTGGACACCAGAAGCTGAGGAGAGACCTGATGGGAGTTTATAAAGTTGTGTGAGGCACAGTCAGAATCTTTTGCACAGAATAGAAATATCAAATACTGAGGGCATCCATTTAAGGTGAGAGAGGGAAAGCTTACAGGAGACATGCAGGACAAGTTTTTAACACAGTGATAGGTATCTGGAATGGGCTGCTGGGGAAGTGGAGGAAACAGGAATGATAGTGGTGTTTTCCTGACAGCATCTTAGAATCATAGAAAACTTAACAGTGAAGGAGGGCGTTTCAGCCCATCATGGACA
This sequence comes from Hemitrygon akajei, assembly GCF_048418815.1. NCBI lineage: Eukaryota > Metazoa > Chordata > Chondrichthyes > Myliobatiformes > Dasyatidae > Hemitrygon > Hemitrygon akajei. The sequence goes on from NC_133131.1 coordinate 147,997,872, forward strand.
AAGAAGAGTAAACTTCAATTTTCAGCATCTGGAATGTAGTTGTGCAGGCCACTCTTAAATTTCATTAGAGTTTCTGTTTCATATACCTTATTGTTGAAGAATCATCTCCTCATCTCTCCTCTATCCTTCTATAATTAATGTAAGTCTGTCTTTTGATCATTGACCACTTAATCAAGACGAATGGTCATTCCTACTTTCTACGTCTAAGCTCTTCATCATTTAACATACCTTAAATACATAGAGCATCGGACAGAGAACAGGATCAGGCCCTTCAACCCACAACGGATGTGCTGAATACAATGCTAAATTAAGCTAATCCTTTTTGCCTGTACATGATCCGTATCCTTCTGAAACTTTAGTTATTGATAGCATTCAAAACTAAACTCAATAAATTTCCAGATACTAGAAGAGTTTCTGGAAATTAGAAGGAGATGTAGGTAGATGGTGTAGAGGTGGAAGGTAATGCATGGTCTTATGGAACAGCAGAGCAGGATCTTCCTGCTTTATTATATTCATGAATAAAGAAATTCAGCTTTCCCTTGTGATGGCTGCTTGCACTAAGAAAGTGTCGCTGGCCAGCTGACACATGCTACTGCAGACAGTTTGTTTATACCTGGATTCCTGAGGGAGTTGCTGTCTGATCTGCTGCAATAACACCACAGAGAAGAAGGTTCAAATGCTGTGAACTGTAACTAGGCTGAACAGAATCTGTAACTTCTCTTGGTCAATAGAAGATGGTTTGCTCTAAGCATTTGTTTCCAGACCCCGGGATGATCCGTGAATCAGCTCACTTTGAAAGAACAATGTAAACTGTCAGGAGATTCAGTCTAAGCTGACAATTTACTTAAACTTCTCACTGGCAATTGTCTGATACTAAACAAGGCTGTTTCCATTATTTGACTATGATATGTGCTTTGATTCTAATATCTGTGCCCATTTTCAATCTATTTCTAAAATCACCTGATTCCACTGCTGCCTCAATCACCACTAATACCCTCACCAATGCCCTTGTTACCCTTATATCTGATTGTGTTAACACACTATTGACCAGTTCCCCTATTCCACTTGTCACAAATTCTATTCTCTGTAATTCACACCAGGTTCTGCAAACAAGTCACTTTTGTGTTTATCTTGATGTCTGGTTAAGGAATGGCTGAGTTATATTAGCAGACTTTTTTCAAAATTCCATTGTAGCTTTGTACCTTCACCCCAAAAACTTCTCCTGCCTTATAACCATCTGTGATATTTGCCTCCTTTATTGATCAAAGCTTCAGTTGGCAGAGCCCTAAATTTTGAGATTGATCCCTGAATACCTTTGCTTTGTGAGTTTCTTTTTTCCTAAAACTTCCTCGTAAACTTCGTACAAGCCATTGAATCAGATGCAAAATGTTGGAGGAACTCAGCAGGCCAGACAACATCTATGGAAAAGAGTAAACAGCTGACATTTCGGGCCGAAGCCCTTCATCAATGTGGATGAAGGGTTTTGACCCGAAACAGTTCATGTTTTCATAGATACTGCTTGACCTGCTGAGTTCCTCCAGAATTTTGTGTGTATTGCTTTGGATTTCCAACATCTGCAGATGTTCTTGTGTTTGTGAGCCTTTGAATCAGAATCAGGTTTAATATCATTGGCATGTGTCATGAAATTTGTTGTTTTTTGCAGCAGTATAGAGCAATACATTAAAAAAATGTGCAAAATATAATTCTTTTAAATTAAATAAGTAGTGCAAAAAGTGAGCCAAAAATAATGAGGTTGTGTGGATGGTTGGTTTATTGTCCATTCAGAAATCTATAGCTGCCATTTGAACTGTGCCTAGCCCCACAGTCATAAGCATGGAGAAAGTAGAGCAGTGGATGCTTCCTTGACATGGCCTGGTGTTGATTGTCAGCAAGGACGAGTTATTTCTTTTGATCCGCACTGACTGTGGTCTCCCGATGAGGAAGTCAAGGATCCAGGGGCAGAGAGAGAAACAGAGGCCCAATTTTTGAAGTTTGCTGATTAGTACTGATGGTATGATGGGATTGAACTTCGAGTCTAATCAATAAATAGCTACTTGGTGTCCATGTGGTCCAAGATGGAATGGAAAGCCAGTGAGATAGTATCCACTTTAGAACATAAGGAAATAGGAGAAGGAGTAGGTTACTCAGTCCCTCAAACATATCCTGTCTTCAATATGATCATGGCTGATCTGTACCATCGCAATCAATTCACTGATATTTCAAAAATGTATCAATAAGTATCCCCAATAACTTAGCTTCTACAGACCTCCAGGGTAAATAATTCCAGGGATTTACTATTTGCTTTTCAAGGAGACTTCTCAGGTGGCTCAATAATGATTGTTTAATAATGCATCTGTAAAGTCTACAGTCCTTCTGTGGAGTTTAAAAATCTATACAAATGGAAGAATCTATCATTGTGCTTCACATTTCAGAGAGAGTGAATAGGATGTAGTAAGAAGGGAAGATAAGAAAGAGAGTGTTAAACACATCAGACAAATAATCAGTGGCTTTAAATGAGTTTGCCAGCTCTGTGTGTGTGTGGCTAATACATAATGATTGGAACAGGTGATAGTGATTGGTGGCAGGGTGGAGATATGTCTCTACCAAAGAAGGTGCTCCTTCCCTCTGCTAGCCTGCAGGTCACCCTTGGGCATGATGTAGCAACTGCTTAGACAGAGTGACGTGAAGCCATAGGAACAGGTATTGGATTGTTGTGTGAGCAGATGGTGTGTATCACAAGTCCTGGTTGTGCGACCGCTGACACCAGGCAGACAATCTCTGAAGAGTATCGATAATGGCTTGTGAAGACACTTTTCAGAGAAAGGCAATGGCCAACCACTTCTGTAGAAAAATTTGCCAATAAGAATCATGGTCAAAGATCATGGTCGCCTACATCACAGGACACAGTATACAATGATGATGTTGATGGCAGGGATTGTAAGGATTGGGGTAAAGAACAATTGGATAGCTTTTACAAAACGCTGGCATAGATAAGTTAGTCTAAATTATCCCATGATACTCGATGAGATCCTAGGGAAACAGGTCAAATTGGACTTAAGTGAATGCCTTTGAGCTGGGGTAAACATCATGGGCCATCCTTCTATGTCATAAAGAAATATTAAAATCTTACATTATTTATATGAGGTAAAGAATGTTGATATAATGACAATATGAGATGGCAGAGTCATCAGTGAGAGGTGAAAAATAAATAATTGGTTTTCCCATAAAAAGGAATTTTGAGAAATTGGAGAAAGGGTTTAGATACTTTGTAAAGTGTGCAGGAACACAGCATAGAGAACAAAAAAAAAAACACATTTCAACAGATACAGCATAAAATCTCAGTCTAACCTCTCAGCAATCTTATCCTGTCTTCCTCTTTGGAAAACCAATTACAAGTGTTCAACACAGAGCAGTGATAACATCAGACAAACTTTCCTTGTCAGACAGCTCCTTTTATGCAGCTGAACTTGGTTCAGAAGCCATTACACACCACCTGTCTCATTCTCAAGATTGTCCATCTTCAGGGTGCAACAGGAAATTCTGCTTTTAATACAGAGGTGATATCAGAATTCGTGGCCCATAACATCCTATGAAGTGAGTCAATTACTTCTTCATGCAGAAACACAAACTGCTAGAGGAACTCAACGTATTAGGCAGCATCTGTAGAGGCAAAGGAACAGTCCACCTTTCGGGTCAAGTTCCTGCTTTAGGACCCACTTGTCTAAATCCTTTGACTCCATGGATATGCTTGACCTGCTGAGATCCTCCAGCAGTTTCGTTTTTGCTCTGGATTTCAGCATCCACAGCCTCTCATGATTTGATTAGTTCTCCATGTCTGTTACCATTCAGTTTTATTTATCACATGTACATCAAAATATGCAGTAAAATCTGTCATTTGCATTAGCAACCAATACACCTAAGGGTGCGTTGGGGACAGTCTGCAAGTGTTGCTACACATTCCGCCGCTAACATATCGTACCTACAAAGCTTGGCAGAGCAACACAAAACAGAACATAGCAGGGAACAAATGCACAACAGCAAAACAAGCCCTGTTTCTCTCTACTTCCCATCAATGGGCTCGATCAGAATTTGATTAGCTTTGATCAGAATTCTCTAGTTATAGCTTCTTGTCTGCTGATTCAGCTGCTCATCTTGTACTAAAATCATCAATGAGAAATTCAAGATTCAAGATTAAATTTATTAGTTACACATACATCAAAACATACAGCGAAATGAGTCATTTGCATTAATAACCAATACAGTAAGAGGATATGTTGGGGACAAAAAACACATTTCAACAGCCTGTGTCTCCACATCTCTGGTGCCAACACTGAATGCCCACAATATTCAGCAGAACTACACACAACCAACATACAATACGGACACAACAACAGTAAAATGAACAATTTCCTATCCCCCCCCCCCCCCCCCCCCACTCCCACCACCAAGCCACAATACCACAACCTGCAGGAATCCTGTATCATACAGGAAGCTGATATTAGTTTTCCACTTGGATGTGCATCTGTCAAATATTCCTGCAGCCTTTACGTGCCTTTCCATATTTGTGCTGTGGATATAGACGAGTTCCCTACACTTTTCAACAGGTTTTGAGATAAATCACTGCAACACAACATCAATCACCGTGTCAGGCTCGGAGCAGCATGGCACAGCACGTCGGTAAAATGGCAATATTTACAAACAGGGTAGGACCAGCTTCCCTCTGTCAAGATGACAGATTGCAATGTCTGCAGCTAACATTCCGCCTTTGAAACTTATGTGACTCCCAGACCGTAGCGCAACACGGAAAATTGTAACTTGGGCAAATCTATTATTTTGCTCCATTAATGGATTCACCATCGAGTGAAAAAGCAGGCCCCAGCCTTACTTGGATCTGATACCCGGCATCTTCAGTGGAACCTCCAATGCAAGTTTAGGAGACAAGAAAATAAGCTGATTTTGAAAATTGCTCTGCTTTGTTTTGTTTTATCTGTTTGCAGCATTTTTATGAATGGTTTAATTTCTTCTTTAAGCTTTCAGAGTTTGAAAATGTTAGAGACAAGTGAAGGCCATTTAGTGACATACTTGCCAGCTTATATGTTCTAGAGTAAGGCTTTCTCACAGTGTTAGAGACATTGACTGCTAGAGTCACCCAGCAAATAAAGAGAGCCTTCAAACCACCATGTCCATGCTAACTTACGCTAATCCCATTTGCTCACATTAGGTCCATATCCTTTTATGCCTTACCCATTCCAGTGGCTATCTATAACCCCCTTAAATGTAGTCTCTGTAGCTGACTCCACCACCTCCTCTGTCAGTAAAGTCCAGGTAGCAACCACACTCTGTGCCAAATTTGCCACTTAAGTCTTCTTCAAAACTATTTCCTCTCACTTTAAATGTATGACCTTATGTTTTTATTACCCCTTCTATGGAAAAATGGTTTTCACTATCTACCTGACCTATGCCTCCTATAAAGATATATCTCTCCGCAGGTGACTCATCACCTCCAAGGAAATCAAGTCCAGCCTATTTAATCTCTCTAATTAACTAAAGTTCTTTCATCCAGGCAATATCCCGGTGATCTCCTTGGCACACTCTCCAATGAAGTTGAAACCAAAACTGAACACCATACTCCAAGTGCAGCCTAACCACAGTTTTATTTGCAACATAAGGTCCTAACTTTAATTTTATGCCCCAGCATATGATGTCTTCTTCACACTGTCAACGTGCATTGCCAATTTCAGGGAATTCTCGATTTGAATCCCAAGGTTCATTTGTTCAAAATTCCTTAGCGAGTTACTATATTCTACCCCCTACATGACTTTACAAAATGAATCACCTCTCAGTTGTTGGGATTAAATTCCATCTGCTAACACTCTGCTAACTTTCCATCTGATCTATGTCTTGTTGTAGCCTTAGACGACTTTCCGTGCCATCCACAACACCACCACCTTTCACGTTGTCTGCAAACTTACTAATCATGTATCCTTCATTCAGATCCAAGTCTTAGTACAACAGAAACTACAAAGATTTCAGTACTGATGGTTGCAATTCATTACTGGTCACAGATTTCCAATAATTAAACCACCCTTCAACCACTATTTTCTGATTCCTATCACCATGACTACCTTCTGCCAAGGCTAATTTTATTCAGATCCAAGAAGTGAAATTCCAGTGAAGGCTTCTACATCTGGCCCAGTCAGCTACAGTGGAGCAGAGCCCACAAGTAAGGCCATCAGGTCTCCACACAGGTCAGTACTCTGTATGAATCTTTGATTTACAGATGATCCTACCTGAGTTGGCCCAGAGTTGGGAGGTACCCAAATTAATCAATGCATCAATATCACCAGACAATTCCCAGTCTGCTGCAGGCTCAGGCAGAAGGTCGGCTAGTCCATCTTCTATTTCTACTTTACATTATTCACTATTTCCAGGTCAAACAGATGAGTGAACTCGTGGTAACATGAAGAATGTTGAGTCTGAACCTGATTAGCATCAGCATCTGAATAATGAGCTGATTGATTAGATGGAATGTCAGTTAGGTTAAAGTACATCAGCAGAGGTTCCCAGAGATGCAGAACACATGACTTGCATCCCAAAAACAGCAGTAACAATTTGTCACCCTTCTATAGCCACTTGGGATGATTGCTCAGTTTGGGTACCATTTGGTCTGTCTTGTTTCCAATAGAAGTACCTCCAGCCACTTTGTCCAAAGTAGTACTTGGTTGGTTGTGCAGAAAACCCAAATTGAGAGTGCACTTGTGAATTCCTCTTCAATAGCATGGCTTCTAATCACATCAAATTGCTTCCTGGGACTTGCAGGGAGAGTCAGGTACTTTGTTTCCTACTTTGTGTGAATTTTGGCAGTGTACAAAATTAATTCTGGGGTTTGCTAGAATTAGAGGCCATCTGTGGCCCAAGTAGGATGGAAGAAAATGGGATTTGGTTTCTATTAAGAAAACTGATAACCCCTTGATAGATTGTCTGTCCATATAAATGAAGGGAAGATTGTAAGTTAATGTAGATATCCATGTGGTCTTGTTTTGGTTGCTCAATTCTGATGTTAATTTCACATGAATGACATCACACTGTCTACCACCCACTGAAATCCATTGACTAGTGCAGCGTACAAAATAATTTCAGAACAAAGACCTAGACAGGTAGGAGGAGGAGCTTAGGAGAACAATGGTACCTAACTGTGACTCCTTTGCTTGCATCTTCAAAAACAGCTCTATTTCTATCTTTAGTATCTGTTTTTCCCTTTCAGGGTTCTTTTGAAGACCCTGACCTGGAGTTAAACGCTGACCTTGGTTCTTTGTGGGAATGGGACCCGCTCTCAGGGTCTCACAGCTGACCGCTATTCAATATGCCAAGGACGCGGCCTAGAAGACTAGTGCATCTTCAGGGTTCCGGGATTTTGTGCCTCTGGAGGTGGGTGGACTTGAGGTCAGTGCCTCTGCCGGGAATCGGTGTGTCGTGGGAGACAGAAGATCAGAAGCAGTGAGCTGGCTGCTGGCTGTGCACCCAGAGACCCGACGCAGAGCCTTTGGCCACAGAGCTCGGAAGAAGCGACGCTACAAACTTTTAACATTGTAAATCAGCGAGTTGTTTGTTATGTCTCCCCTCTTGCTGTGAAATGGGGACACCTCTTTTTCCCTTACTAGGGAGAGAGAGAGAGCCTGTGGTATGCTGAATTACGGGGTGAACAAGTAGTCTTTGGGGTACTGCAAGTCTGTGTCTTTATTGATGCTTTGCTGCATGCTTGAGTGCTCGGTGGGGGGGGGGGTGCTGATGCTCTTTTCCTGGCAGGGGAAGGGGGGTCATTGCTTTGCTACTGGCTATGTGAGGGGGGAGCTAGAGGGGTTTGGGGGCTCTAACATTTATTTGTCATTCATTCTTTGGGGCACTCCTCTGTTTTGTGGATGTTTGTGAAGAAAAAGAATTTCAGGATGTATATTGTATACATTTCTTTGACATTAAATGTACCTTTGAAACCTGTGAGATCTGCTCCATTCCACTCTATTGCTAGTCTGATATCATAATTCTAGCAGCAAGTTTTAATTCTTGCTGATTTTTCAAACTACAACTTAAATTTTGGTTTTCCCCACTGCATCCTTTTTCTCTATTTTTTCATCTATCATTATTTCCCTGTATTCTGGTTTCTGTGCCTAAGCTTTATAATGCTAAATAACACAGCTTTCTCAGTCTTTGTGTTATTTATTTCGCCGTTCTCTGATCTAACACAAAATTGAATCAACAACATTTATTTATAACACCAAAGACCTTCCAACCCATGCCAGCAAACAAAAACCTAACCCATGTTCTCTATCCATAGTCCTGGAGGTTACATAAAACTCATATGTCATGATTTGGGCTTCACTGATTAGGTCAGAATTCATTGTGCATTTCTAATTTACTTGGAGCTATGTACAGTAGCTTGCTAAGCACTTTATGGATTAACCGCAATGGTGAGATGTAAGTGATATATGGGACAGGCCAATTAATGGCGCCACACACAAAATGCTGGAGGAACTCAGCAAGTCAGACAGCATCTATGAAGGGAAATAAGCTGTCAACGTTGTGAGAGAGATGCTTCATCAGGACTAGAAAGGAAGGGGGTAGAAACCAGAATAAGAAGGCAGTGAGAGGGGGAGGAGAACAAACTGGCATGTTATAGGTAAAACCAAGTGAGGGAGAAGCTGGTTGATGAGATGGAGGAGGGTGAATGACGTGAGAAGCTGGGAGGGAATAGGTGGAAGACGATAAGGACTGAATAAGAAGGAATCTAATAGGAGAGGACAGTGTATGGTGGAATAAAGGGAAGGAGGAAGAACAGCAAAGGGAGACGCTGGGCAGGTTATGAGAGCAGAAAAGAAGTAAAACAGGGATAAGAGACTAATCAAAATGGATAAAGAATGAAGGGGTTAGGAGAACAGAGGGCAAGAGGGAATTAATTACCGGAAGTTAGAAAAATCAATGTTCATAACATCAGGTTGTAGGCAACCTATGAGATGTGGCTCTGCCAAGAATTGTCCCCATGGTGGCGTAGTCGTTTGTGCAGTGCTATTACAACTGGGGTGTCGGAGTTCGGAGTACAATCCCAGCATCCTCCGTAAGCAGTTTGTATATCCTCCGTGTGTGATGCATGGGTTCCTACCGGGTGCTCCAGTTCCCTCCCACACTCCAAAGACCAACCAGTTAGTAGATTAATTGGTCATTGTAAATGTCGCGTGATTAGGCTAGGGTTAAATCAGGGGTTGCTGGCGGTGTGGTCTCGAAGGGCCGGGAGGGCCTATTCCACGCTGTATCTTTAAATAAAATAAAGTCTAAGTTTGGCCTCACTGTGACAGTAAAGGAAGTCATGCTCCCTTTCACTCATGTTTCCATTCCCCATTCTGGTTAGCCTCACACTCTTTCTCTCACTACCTGTCCATCAGCCCCCTCTTGTTCCCCTCACCTATCACATGTTCTTCCCTCTCCACCCCCCATCACCGCGCCCCCCCCCCCCCCGAATACTCACCATCCACCTTCTTATTCTGACTTCTGCTTCCTTCATCTCTAGTCCTGGTAAAAGGTATTGGCCTGAAACATCGGATGTTTATTTCCCTCCATAGCTGCTGCCCGACTTTCAGAGTTCCTCTAACATTTTGTATCTGTTGCTCAAGATTTCCAGCATTTGCCGAATATCTTGTGCCTATAATTAACGGTACCAAATCTCTTCCTCAGAAGGAGAAAAATGAATCAAATGAGTGTCAGTGGTCTTGTGGTAATCATTTACTACTAGGTTTCTCCCCGTAAATTTCAGATTAATTTGATTTCCAAATTGTGTTTAAATTCCACTAATGCCATGATGGGTTTGGACTCTGGTCATTTAGAAAAATACATCAAGATTTTCTGCTTCAGTCATCCTTTCCAAGTTCCACCATCCCCTAGGTGATAATAAAAATCTCCTCCACTTCTCTCTATTTTCTCTAACAATTAATTTAATTGGTAATTGGTCTTTTATTCTCACAGTAAAAAACATTCTTTTGCACGTGATCCATATAGATCACTTCACAGCAACAGTACATCCAGGTTGTACAAAGGAAAAACATTAATGGAACACAGAAGTGGTACAGTTACAGAGGAAGTGTATATATATGTTTGTTCTTTGTCACTCTCATCCAGAAGTTTATGTGGGCAGATGTAGCATAAGTTCAGGAGGACCCGCCCAAGACCCCAACCGGACTGCCACCAGCAAGACCTGTACCCCAGACCCCCATGGTGGTGCCTAACATAAAGTCCTACCAATGGCTGGAAATGGCAGGGCTGAGGGACAGCACAGAAGCACTGCTCATGGTTGCACAAGAACAGGGGCTGAGCAATGGAAGCAGGCGTCTGTCACACCAGACAAGGCCCAAGATGCAAAACTGTGCGAGGAATCCACTGATACCATCCAGCACATAGTAGCAGGGTGCAAGGTGCAGGCAGGGACAGCATACACTGAACGGCACAACAAAGTTGCAGGAATTGTATACAGGAACGTCTGTGCTGGGTATGGATTCTACACTCCCAAGTCCAAATGGGAAACAGCTGAGAAGGTATGACAGAGCTAAGATCCTGAGGAACATCCAAATACAGACTGATAAGTAGGTACTGGCCAACCATCCAAACATAGTAATACTGGACACGGGACAAAAGAAAGCAATCCTGAATGACAGTAACATCAGGAAGAAAGAATATGAGAAGCTGGAGAAATACCAAGGCTTGAAAGAGCAGATAGGAAGGATGTGGAAGGTTAAAGCCAGAGTAACCCCGGCAGTGAAAGGAGCATTTGGAGCTGTGACACCTGGACTGGGAGAGTGGCTCCAACAAGTCCCAGGAACAACATCTAAGATCTCGGTCCAGAAGAGCGCAGGACCGGAACAACAAGGATACTGCACCGAACCCTCAGGCTCCCAGGCCTCTGGTAGAGGACCTGCGACTGAGGGAAAAATACACGTGAACATCACCCATAAGGGGTGAGGAATAAATAAATTTTATATATTTCAACATTCAAGCACATTTGTTATCAAAGAATGTATAAATTGTACTACCTTGAGATACTCCTGCTCACAGGTAGCCACAAAGCAAGAAGCTCGATGCAGTGGTGGAACTGGCAGAAACAAGACCTCAGTGGTGGAGCTGGCAGAAGGTGAAGACTCATCACATTGGCAGTGCAGGCCAAGGAAAGCTGCAGCACTGAAAGGTCACCAGTTGTCTTCAATGCCATGCCCCTGGACCCTGACCTTGCTCTGTAAAGGACTGTGTGGTGGCTGCCCATGCATCAGCCTCCCCATGTTAAATAAGGTCATGCACAGGTCTTCTCCAGTAAGGGGGACCTGTAGGGAGAATATCATACTCAAAACTCAAGTGATCTTAACTGCTACTTTGATAATAAATTTTATTTGATTTTGACATTGTCTTTGATCTTATCATATATGACATCCATTCAATAGGCCTATAACAGTGGAAGAGATGCTTTAGTATCTTATACCCAATGACAGGGTGGAGAAGAGCGAATTCCAGGACAGGGGACTAGGAAGAGTCTTTGATTAAGTTGGCTGATTTTCTAAGACAGTGTGAAGTGTAGACAGAGTTCATGGGGGGCAGGCTGATTTCTGTGATGTGCTGAGCTGTGTTCACAACTCAGTTTGTCTGTCCTTGGCTTGCTTATGTGAATGACCATTGACCTGAGAAGTTAACATTTTTCTCTCGACACAGATGCTGGCTGACCACCTGAGTATTAGCATCATTTAAATACATCTTCAAAGACAAAACAAAAATCTGTTTACAATACCTACACGAGGCTGCTGATATTACGTGGCGTAGCTTTTAATGATTCTACTGTAAAATAATCCCTTTGGAAATATTAAGTATATTCAGCATTTTACAGAATTCAACCACTCAAGTATTACCCGGCCATTTTATTTACATTGTGTACTTTATCACTCGACCAAAGGGAAAACAACCTTCTTGTCAGCGCTATGTAGATCACTGATTGGTTAAGATCAGTTGCCTTTTATGTTTACTTATGGACATAATTGGTTTGAATATGAATTATTTTCCATGCAAATTTTTAGAAGTTCTCAGCGTGCAAGGACAAACCTCAGCAGCAGACGCCATTAGAATCATACGGACTGCAAAGAGGCTTTTTACTAATTCTGCATTGCCACCTACTGATAAGTAAGTGTTGTGCAGCTAAATGTCACATTTCTTTCATCACCATGATTTAAACAAAGTTGCCAATAAAGTTCTATATGTTAAAAAACACAAAATGCTGGCAGAATTCAGCAGGCCAGACAGCATCTATGGGAGGAGGTGATAACGATGTTTCGGGCCGAAACCCTGTGTTTCTTACTGGAGGAAAATATCCAGCCACGTCTCAAAGGAGGGAACTGACCATCAACTTCTGGTCAAACTGGGATCTGCTAGATGAACGGCCATTAAGGGAGCTTGTTAAAACAAACCAACCAAAGAAATGGAAGATGTTTAAAGAGAGACTAGAAGTCTTTTTCAGTATAATCAAGAATAAAAAGAAGTGGGTAATTTGGATGGCACAGTCGCGTAGTGATGAGCACAATGCTATTACAGTTCCAGCAACCCAGGTTCAATTCCACCCCTCTCTGCAAGGAGTTTGTAAGTGAATGAGTGGGTTTCTCTGGCTGCTCAGGTATCCTTCCATGTTCCAAAGGTGTGCAGGTTCATGAGTTAATTGGTCCTATGAGTGTATTTGAGCGGCGTATCCTCGTGGGTCCAGAAGAGCCAGCAATCTCCAAGTAAAATCAATTAATTAAGTGAAGTATTGCAGACAGTGACAATGTTAGCAGAATAATATAAGCTGTCTATAGAATGGTTTCTTTGAAGATCAAGGTTTCAAAACCTTCACATAACTTGACCTCCATTAGACAGTTGTGATCCCAGCCCTCCCGTACGTTGCTGAGATTTGGATAACTTTCAGCAGCCACCCCAGGACAATGGAGAGAGAACACAATGATGGCTCTTCAAAAGCTTCCTGATCCAGGAACAACATGAGCATCCAACGTCAGCGCCCTTGCCCAGTCCAGCACCCCGGCACCTGATTACACATGCTCAGCAACATTGCACAAACCACGTTGTTTGCATGGTTGTCTCCAGACCATCAAAACAGTGATCATTAAAAACTGTGCAAATGCTGGTGGTCTGAGAAAAATAGACACTCTTGAAACAAATACTTCTTTCCAAACACCGCTATATAAGAAGCTTATCAGGATCAGAATAAGGTTTATTATCACCAACATGTGTCATGAAATTTGTTAACTTAGCAGCAGCAGTTCAATGCAATACATAATATAAAAGAAGAAGAAAAAATATATAATAATAAATAAGTAAATCAATTACAGTATATGTATACTGAATAGATTAAAAATCATTCAAAAAAACAGAAATAATATATATTTAAAAAGTGAGGTAGTGTTCGTGGCTTCAACATCCATTTAGGAATCGGAGGCAGAGGGGAAGAAGCTGTTCGCTGAGTGTGTGCCTTCAGGCTTCTGTACCTCCTACCTGTTGGTAACAGCGAGAAAAGGGCATGTGCTGGGTGCTGGATATTCTTAATAATGGACACTGCCTTTCTGAAACACCACTCCTTGAAAATGTCCTGGGTACTTTGTAGGCTAGCATCCAAGATGGAGCCGACTAAATTTACAACCCTCTGCAGCTTACTGGGTGGATAGGGGAAAAACTTCAAGGATAATGTGAAAACCTTCTTGAAACAAATGCAAGCCTGTTGGGAATAAATCCTTGGACGATTATCCCTGAAGTTGGAAAAGGAATGTTCAGAATGATGCTGATAGCCTCAGGTCCCTGTATCTGGAACCTAGCATAAATCACAGAGGATTATAGCTTCTCACAGGTTTCCCAACTGATCCTGATCCTGTCAGGATCAGTTTCTAGGTCCTTATAACTTGCTTGTAGAACCTGAGTGCAGGGAAGTCATCCCTGATCCCAACACACCAACTAAAAGGAAGAAGAGACAAAATATCCATGGATCAGACTATTCTAAAAGTGCATAACAAAACAAGAATGATCCCTTCTTGCTTTCTTGCTTCTATATAACTTCTTGTGTGTATACGTGCAGGCAAAGTCCAATTCCAAATAACTTTTTTTCTTGCATGAGCTATTCAGTTCCTTATTCTAACAATAGGGAAGTATGAATTTAAAATAAACCTAAAATGCAAGAAAAATTGAGCCCGTCACAGAGCATTGGTGGAAAGCAAAAGAAGTCAACGCTGCAGGTCAATAGCAATAATCTTTAATTTGAATTTGGTTCAAATTAAAGATTATCAGCCTGAAACATTAACTCTCTCCACAGTTACTCCCTGACCTGCTAAGTAGTTCCAGCTTTTTCTGCCTCATTTATGATTTCTAGCATCTATGGTATTATACTACTGCAATGAAAAGTCAGAAACAGATTTAGGTTTAATATTACCAGCATATGTCGTGACATTTTTTGTTTTTGGGGCAACAGTACAATGCAATACATAATTGTTGAGTGTGTGTCTTCAGGCTCCTGTACCTCCTTCCTGATGGTAACAATAAGAACAAGGCATGTCCTGGGTGATGAGGGTCCTTAATGATGGATGTCACCTTTGAGGCATCGGTCCTTGACTACGGAAGCTGGTACCCATGATGGGATAGACTAAGTTTACAAGTCTCTGCAGCTTATTTCGATCCTGTGCTGCAGCACCCCCCTCACCTCACCATACCAGGTGGTGATGCAGCCATTTAGAATGCTCTCCACAGTACATCTGCAGAAATTTACAAGTGTCTTTAGTGATATACCAAATCTCCTGAAACTCCTACTAGAATGTTACTGCTATCATGCCATCTTTGTAGCTGAGGTCCAGGGCAGATTCTCAGAGATACTGATACTCAGGAACTTGAAATTACACACACTTTTGACTTCTGAACTTTCTATGAGGATTGGTGTGAGTTTCCTCTTCTTACCCTTTCTAAAGTCCACAATCAGTTCTTTGGTCTTACTGACATTGAGTGCAAGGTTGTTTCTACTACACCACTCAACTAGCTGATAAATCTCGCTCCTGTACTCCTTCTTGTCACCATCTGAAATTCTCCCAACAACGGTTGTGTCATCAGCAAATTTACAGATGGAACTTGAGCTGTGCCTAGCCATGTAATAATGGGTATAGAGAGAGTAGAACAGTGGGCTAAGCATACACACTAAGTGCACCAGCACTGATTTCCAGTGAGGTGAAGATGTTATTTCTGATCCGCACAGATTAAGTTCTCCCAATTAGGAAGTAAAAGGTCCAGAAGCATAGGGCAGTATGGAGAGCCCGTTTTTGGAGCTAAAAAGGTCATTTTTTAAACAAAAATTGTTTTCTTAAAACAGAAGATTAAAAATACTAACTTTATCTCACCCTATCTGGAAAATTCCACTGATTTTATCCTGATGTGAGTTTAATTTTATTTCAAAGACTGGTGACAACACAAATGATTAAAATTGATAGATTCTAAAATTGGTGTTCAAATGATATCCGCACAATCCTATATCCTTCGTCACTAAAAGATACTGTATATCCGGAGCCAAAAAAATTAAGAAAATTAAGATTCAAAGATTCAAACATTTATTATCAAAGTATGTATGCAGAATACAACTGTGAGATTCATCCTCCTTCAGGCAGTGATGAAACAAAGGAACATTCTGGAACCTGTTCAAGAAAACATCAAACACCCAACGCGCAAAAAAAGAACATATTGAGCAAAGAGCAAAAAACAAGCGAACAACACATAGAATATCAAAGCTCAAATCCATTAGTATTCAGTTTAAACACAAGGAAATCTGCAGATGCTGGAAATTCAAACAACAACACACACAAAATGCTGGTAGAACACAGCAGGCCAGGCAGCATCTATAGCATCTAACGTCGACAGCGCTTCTCCCTATAGATGCTGCCTGGCCTGCTGTGTTCTACCAGCATTTTGTGAGTATTCCGTTTAGTTCAGCTCAGCTCGGCGCTGCACTGCTAGCCCACTGCAGAGTGCACGCGGAGCCATTCTGCACTGAAGCACCCGTATTGATTGCACCAATCAAACCGTTCAAAAACAACAAAAAAGAGTAACCAAAATCCAGACATACATGCACCATGAACCTCAAAGTCCCCCAAAACAAGTCCACAGCTTTGCCAATTAATCCTTGCAGTGTGCAACATTTCCTGCACTTTCCTCCGAGAGCTGTTCACTTTGTCAAAGACCTTACTGAAGTTCATGTAGACAACATCCACTGCCGTCAACTTCTATAATGCTGGTTAGACATTACCTATCATGCACAAGCCCTGTTGACTATTCATAATCAGGTCCCATCTATCCAAATACTTATATATCCTGTCCCTTAGAACACTTTCCAATAATTGACCCTCTATAGATATCAGGCTCACTGACCTATTCATCCCTAATTAGAGCCTTACTTAAGCAATGGAGCAACGTTATTTATATTCCATTCCTCCAGAAATGCATCTTTGACTATGGATTTTTTAAATGTATTGCAGGGCCCCTGCAATTTCTACACTAGCCTCCTGCAAGGTCAGAAAGGACACCTCATCAGGCCTTTCACTCTAATCTGCCTCAATACCTCTTCTTCGTAATCCAGAAGCTCGTCCCCATCTCTTTCAGCTCCATACATAAATTACTACAATGACCTTCAAGGAGATAAATTCTCTCCCTTACTACCATTTTGCTCCTGATATAACCATAGATGTCTTGGGATTCTCATTCATCTTATCTGCCAGAGCAATCTCATTGTCCTCTTTTAGCCTCTTGATTTCTCTCTTAAGTGCTACACAGAGAGTAGCAGGTGCCTGGAAAACTCTATACCAGTACTACAGAAGTGTAAGAGGATCCTAGATAGGCACGTGAGGGCATAGTGTCGGCAGAATGGATTTGTTTAGTTAGTCATTTAGTTACTGGTTTATTTATTTCTGCACAATCCTCTACTGTACAGTTCAATATTACAAGTTTTAAATGTGAAGAGTTCCACCTCGGGAGGTCCAGCATAGGGCAAAGCATACAGTTAATGGCATGACCGATTACAGTTTTGATGTAAGGAGGGATCTTAGGCTCCCTGAAAGTGGCAAGGCAAGACAATAGGATAGTAAAGAATGTATGTGGCAAGGGTGGTAAGGAAGGCTTCATTGGTTGGAGCATTGAGTATAAGAATATGGAAGTTATATTGCAGCTACATAAAACTTTAGTTAGGCTGCACTTGAGAGCATTGTTCCAATAGGCTCTTTACAGGGAGGATACAGAGGCTTTGGAAATAATGCAGAAGAGGTTTACTAAAACACTGACTAGATGAGAGGGCATGAGCAATAAGGATAGGTTGAAAAAACTATTTTCTTTGGAATGTTGGCGGCTAAGGGGAGACCTGATAAAATTATACAGTTTCGAGAGAGATAGATAGAGTCAACAGCCAGAATTTTTTCCCTAGTTAGAAATACTAGAGGCCATTCATTTAAGGTAGCAGGAGAGAATCTTTAAAAGAGATATGAAGGGTAAGTATTTTACACAGAGCATTAGGTACCTGGAATATGTTGCCAAGAAGAGTAGTGAGAGTAAATAAGCACATGAATATGCAGGAAATGGAGTCATTTGGATTATATGAAGGCAGAAGAGATTTAGTTTAATCTGACATCATGTTCGGCACAAACATCCAGGGCCAAAGTGCCTAATCCTTGTCACAGGAGAATAGTTTCTCTTTCAAGATAATTCCTTCCACCATCTCTGCCAAATGGATTCTTCACCATTATCTTTCTTGGGGATGCTGTGAGTACCTATATTATCATTATTTTGTTTTAAGTAATGTAAAAATGATTAAATATTTCTATGTGATTGGCTACTATACACTTCTTATTTGTATGTTTTTTAGTTTCAAGTTAGCAACAGGCACCGGTCTCCAATATCCACATTGTTTCCTTTTAGATTGGGTGTTTTCTCTGTAAATCTTTACTTCACTCCAAAATAATTATACTCTCCTGCAGTACTCCACTAAATCTCCAAGACAATTACTTATCAATCCATTGCAGGAGCTATCAGTGTCATGTCATAAAACAATTCCTCTATGAAGCCAATTACATGCTGGCTGACAAGCAGATGTTTCATTTGTTCCATAATCAGGCCAGATGTACCAGTCAGTTCTGTCACAGTTAAACATTCATTGAATAGGAGTTTGCGCAGCAAAATTAATTTTGCGCTGGAACAACGATTAACAATTAATAAAATATATCTGAAATTATGTCACATTGCCCTGTACTCACTAAAGTAATGAAGTGGAGCCTGCAAGTGCAGTGGGGAAGTCAAACACCCAATATTTATGAGTCTGTGACTACTGTCCCATCCTGGTTGGAGGGTGGAGTGTGTGTGTGTGTATAAGAGAGAAATGGGGCTTATTCTGTTGTTGTTTTGTTGTTATTGTTCTTGTTGTGAGCATGCTATGTTGGTGCCAGAATGTGTCACAGTACCTACAGGCTGCCCAGAGTACATCCGTAGGTTGTGTTGGTTGTTAATGTAAACGATGCATTTTGCTGTATGTTTCTGTGTACACGTGATAAATAAATGAATCTGAATGAGATATTCATATTATCAGGGACTTGGCACAGTGAGAGGCTATTCGTGAGTCTAGAACTAGGGCATTGTCTCAGATGAGGGAAGACATCAGTTTCATACTGAGGGATGAAGACTTTTTACTGCAGAAGCTTGAATATATTTGAAGTTTTCTACTTCTAAGGGTTCAGTTCAATGCTGATGGTGATAGATTTTTTGAACATTAAGAACATTAGAGAACATGGAAATTGGGGAAGAAAGTGATTTTAATGGGTAGGATTAATCAACAGTGATCTTATTGAATGGAGAAGTAGGCTGGAGGACCTAATGACCAAAGCATTCTAAGACAGTAGGCTGAGTTTGTTTTCTTTTGTGTGGAGAACACAGAAGGGATATCTGACTGAGATCTACAAAATTATAAGGGGCATAGATAGGGTGGAAAGTGAGAGACTGTTGTCTTCGGCACGGATGCTAATGACTAAAGAATGTTGGATTAAAGAAGGAAATTTGAAGGGGGTTGTTGAAAAAAAAAATTTGTATCCAGAATTATACAATACTGTGTGAAATTCTTAGGCACATACGTACATACAGCTAGGGTGCCTAAGACTTTTGCATTGTGGAGCAGAGAGCAAGTTTGTAAATCCGGCAGGAGCAAGACATGGTGGGAATGGCAAGAGTGAGGTGTCACGGAAGGAGTGTGGGACAGGTGGCAGTGAAAGAATCCTGGGGTAGGGGTAGAGTGGGTTCAGAGAACCCAGCCCTGAGACACCAGACAAGGTCATTTGATTCCAAACAATTGGTTAATTATTCATTACAGAATGTCTCTCTGGTGCTTCCCACCCCCTCCCCTCTCCCTTCACCCCTTTTCCCAACCATTATTCCCCTTTCCCACTCTCATTCCACAATAGAGACCCATATCAGAATCAGGTTTATCATCACTCTCAAAAATGTCATGAAATTTGTTTTTTCTTGTGGCAGCAGTACAGTGCAATATATAAAATTACTATTGTGCTGTGCAAATGTCTTAAGCACCCTAGCTATGTATATGTGCCTAAAGATTTTGTACAGTGTTATACTGATGGTGATGCAGTTTAGAAGTGTTTAAAGAAGCATTTGAAACATGATACAATAGATGGCTATAGTCCTCATGCTGGCTAAGGCTGCAGCAACTTTTAGGGCAGGTGACCAAACAAGGTGGGCTTGAACTGAAAAATGTTTTGTCACCAGGGAAGAAGACATCAGCCATCCCATCCCAAGCAATTTCAAAAAGACTGCCCGCTGCTCATTTTTACTGAAGATTCACTGCTCTAGTTATCTGAAATAGGCCACCAATAGAGAGAACAGGGAAATTCTGAAAGTCAAGAATGTGTTTATAGCAAGGAAATAAATATATAATCATATCTTTGAAAATAAAATTGGAAATCATTTCCTTGCTCTTTTACAAGGTGCTCATCCAACCTTAGTGCCTCCCAGGATGATTGAACAGATACTCAGGTCAATATACTCAAACTAGCTCCACAGCTCATTCCAGCGTTATTGTGCAGCAATGGATTTCCCAAACAAAATAATGCAGATTCGTTCTGCGTCAATCTGCTAGAAATGACAATGCAATTGATTGTGGACTAATGTCAATAATTATCTTGGTCAGCCATGCACCTGACAGCTTTAAAGTGTATTTCTATACTCAAGAATCTCTAAATGAAGAACAGACAAGAGTCTTTTTACATATATTAATAAAATGCAAGATACAGACATCACAGGAAATACCAGTATATTTTATCCGTGCCTAATTCCCCTTTAGAAGGTGGTACTGAGCCATCTTTTTGAAA
This sequence comes from Hemitrygon akajei, assembly GCF_048418815.1. NCBI lineage: Eukaryota > Metazoa > Chordata > Chondrichthyes > Myliobatiformes > Dasyatidae > Hemitrygon > Hemitrygon akajei. The sequence continues at coordinate 148,018,316 of NC_133131.1, forward strand.
TGCTGTGACCCCTGTGGGGAAGGTACTCCACACCATGTATTTTGTCACAGTAGTCACTGGCAAGACTGGACCAAAGTGTGGAAGAACTGCAGACTCTGTCACAGTGAGCATTGGCAACAACATGATCCAGGAGTGGAAGAACAGCAGACTCCTCGTGGACAGACCGAAACAAGAGGTTAGACATGGGAATACCAACAGAGCACCAGAACAAATCATTCTCCACCAAGACAAGGACTCTGCCACAGTGTTAAATGAGAGTCCCCTTTAAAGAGTCACGGTCTGCGGCAAACCCGTGCTAGTCACAATTAACTAGACAGGGTTAAACAGAAAGCATCAGGGCTTAATGCTTGAGCAACCTAGTAGCCCAATCCTCTAAGGCAAGCCACAGAGGTCCTCAGGGTTCATGACAGTACTTCACACCTTAAGGCCAAAACCTGATGGCCCATGGAGTCCTGGGGAAGGAAACGGGGCTGGAAAACTTGGGACAATGCGCATATAACAGCTCAGGAACAACGTGCATATAATTCGGGAAGAATGCACTGCATTTAACTCAGAAACAAGGGAAGGCGTATAGCTTGGAAACACAGTATATAACTCGGAAACATTGCACATGTAACTCAGAAACATAGTATAACATGAGAGCTCTTACGAACCTTGTCAACCAAGAGAACCTCAGAAAATACCTTGAATGTAGACTGGAGAGAATTGGAACGTAGCCTTCGGGAACACTCGGAACAAAGCCTTTGGGACATGAACTGAGCATCCTTGCCACAAGCTGACCAATGGCCAAGCCGCTGTCGTACTTCCACTGGGTCATTAGGGGTGGAATCCTCCAGTTACGGTGGTCACTGGCAGGACTGAACCTAAGTGCAGAGAAAAGGCAGACTCTGTCATGGTGAGAGCTAACAATGACTTGACCCAGGATGGAGGAACAGCAGACTCCCCATGGAAACAAGAGATTAGATATAGAAATACCAACAAAGCATTCGTGGCATGACCATACAACACTGTGAGACATATCATTCTCCACAATAAGGAATCCACCACAGTGCTAAATGAAGGTCTCTTTTAAGTAATCACAATGCGGGAAATCTGTGTCAGTCACAATAAACTAGACAAGATTAAACAGAAAGCACCAGGTTTAATGGCAAACACCAAGTACACTGCAGATGCTGGGGTCCAAGCAACACGTACAACAAGCTGGAGGACCTCAGCAGGTCGGGCAGCATCCATGGAAACGAACAGTCAATGTTTCGGGCCGAGACCCTTCGTCAGGACTTTGTCTCGGCCCGAAACATTGACTGTTCATTTCCACAGATGCTGCCCGACCTGCTGAGTTCCTCCAGCTTGTTGTACGTGAAGGTTTAATGGCTCTGGTTAAAATAACAATTAATAAATGCAGGTGCTCGAGAAACCTGGAAGCCTAATGTTCAACGGCAAGCTGCAGAGGCCTGCAGGACTCATGACAGGTTTCAGTAGGAGCTCCCAGGATTTCCACCCAGCACTGATGAAGCACTGCTGATATATTTCCAAATCAGATTAGTAAGTGCCTTGCTCTCCACATCCACCTTGATAATACAGGCTGCAAGTTTGGGAAGTGCTGTCAGAGCAGCCTGGGCAGGCAATTGCAGTACAATTGTTAATAACGCACAACAGCCACCACACAGTGCTGGTGGAGGATGTTAGGGATTACTCTGGAGTTATGAAACTATGAATAATATAATTATAGATTAATTAAATTAAGAATGAGCCTTCAGGAAATAATAAACACAAGAGATTCCAGAGTAACACATACACACAAAATGCTGGAGGAACTAGCAGGTCAGACAGCATCCATGGAAAGGAATAAACAGTCAATATTTCAGGCAGAGACTCTTCAACAGGACCTGCTGCGTTCCTCCAGCATTTTGTGTGTGTTACTTCAGGAAATAAAATTTGTTCACAATGTGACTTTAACTAATACTTTAAGGCCATTGAAACCGATCATTGGACATGAGACTTCCTGCTTGTGTACCACTGAAACTATACAGGGGAGACAATCGATGAATATGGTAGTCATTGAAAGCTTCAGGATGCAACCAAGGAAGGTCAGGTTCTGGAACCTCCTCCATGGTGGTTGTAGGAGTTGACTCCTGTGACTATAGGCAGTAGTTTTGACAGCTCTGAACAACTTTCTACTTCAATTCCTTCCTTTTTCTTTCTCACATTTCTTCTCTCTTTCACACCATTCTCTTTTTCATTCACATTCTTTCTCTCAATCTCTTCCCACCTTTTTCTTCTTCTAGTTTGTGCATCTTGATCGTGGGAAGGTCTGTTTAGTTCACGGGAGTATTCTCTTATTAATCCTTCTATTATAACCATATAACAATTACAGCACGGAAACAGGCCATCTCGGCCCTTCTAGTCCATGCCGAACGCTTACTCTCACCTAGTCCCACCGACCTGCACTCAGCCCATAAACCTCCATTCCTTTCCTGTCCATATACCTATCCAATTTTTTTTAAATGACAATGTCGAACCTGCTTCTACCACTTCTACTGGAAGCTCGTTCCACACAGCTACCACTCTCTGAGTAAAGAAGTTCCTCCTCATGTTACCCCTAAACTTTTGCCCCTTAACTCTCAACTCATGTCCTCTTGTTTGAATTCTCAATGGAAAAAGCCTATCCACATCAAATCTATCTATCCCCCTCATAATTTTAAATACCTCTATCAAGTCCCCCCTCAACCTTCTACGCTCCAAAGAAAAAAGACCTAACTTGTTCAACCTTTCTCTGTAACTTAAGTGCTGAAACCCAGGTAACATTCTAGTAAATCTCCTCTGTACTCTCTCTATTTTGTTGACATCTCTCCTATAATTCGGTGACCAGAACTGTACACAGTACTCCAAATTTGGCCTCACCAATGTCTTGTACAATTTTAACATTACATCCCAAGACCTATACTCAATGCTCTGATTTATAAAGGCCAGCATACCAAAAGCTTTCTTCACCACCCTATTCACATGAGATTCCACCTTCAGGGAACTATGCACCATTATTCCTAGGATCACTCTGTTCTACTGCATTCCTCAATGCCCTACAATTTACCATGTATTGTTCCCTTTATGTTCTGATCTCTCCTCTTCGTTTCTTCATCCATAACATCATCTGACATATCCACTGTTTTCATTGATTACTTTCTTTTTGGCCTTCCATTCATCCAGCTGGGCTTTGATCTTTGCATCTACTTCTACAAGCAGCTTTTTGTCTCCCACTTGAAGTTCATCCAATAACCTTAATGCACACAGAGCAGATTCTGGTTCTTTTTAATCACAAAATCCAAATGCTTGCAACTTTCCTGAAGCTCCTTGGACTCTCTTCGAGCTTAAAACCAAGCCACATTTCACAAGTATCTGCCTGATTAATATATCAGAAGCTTTCTCAGATATGTTGCTCAGAGATATAAAAACTGTTGTGGTCAGACCACAGCTTTTGTCATTTCCATGCTTCCTCTGAGCAGCATAGTCCTGCCTGGGTCCAATATGCTTTCCAACCATAGGCATTGAGGTTTGTGCCAACACCTTCTTATCCTCTGTTAGGCAACAGTTCAATGTGTTCAGCATGGAGGTAGTTGTGGCATCATCCAGTACCTTTCTTAATTTACTTTCATTGCAGAGAATGTGAGATGCAAATTGTAGACTTGATCTCCAGTCAAGTAGTTGTCTCAGCAACTCAATGCTCATTCTTCTGTTTTTACCACAGTGGGGTAAAAAGCTCAGTGGGGCTTGTTGCTTGTTGCAGTTCACTGTCACAAATGCCATTCCCACATTCTCCAGTGTAAGTTCTTAGTTAGATATTTGCAGGCTTCACTTTGGTATCTTTAAGATGCCTCTCAACTCATTTTGTGGAATGATTGAAACAGTGGCACCAGTATCCATTTTAAATTAATTTGCCATTCACTTCTGGTATAAAACATACCACTTGCCTATTATTAGTTTTCACACAGTAGATTTTAAGGCTACACAATCCTGTGTCACTTCCATCATTATCAGATTTTTCATTAACAGCATACAAATTAGTGCTCTTTTTGAAACTGCAACTTGACTTTTTAGCTTTTTCTCTTCCTAACACAATCCATTTATTTTTGTCTGCCTGACATGCTTTTTGTATGTTGCATTTCCTGCAAATTTTGCCTTTAAATCTGCATTTGTTTGGTGTATGTAAGCCCCTACCACAATGGTAACACAATTTGTTTGGCCAAGCTGTTTTCTGTTCAGACAATGCAATTTTTTTTCACACTCACTTTCATTCCTGACTGCAACCCAGTTGTGTCTCTGTCTGCAGTCTCCATTGAAGCAGCAATTTCCACTGCTCATTTGAATGTAAGCTGTGCTTCAGTTAGCAGCCATTTTTGAATGCTTTCTTTTAAGATTCCACAAATTCAGCCATCTCTTACTGTGTCATTACGTCTATTACCAAACTGTCAATGCTCAGCCAATCTCTTCAATTCAGCCACATACACTGAAAGAGACTTCACTTCCTTTTGATTCTGCTTATGAAACATAAAACATTCTGCAGTCAACAATGACTTTGATTCTAAGTATTCCTGCATTTCTTTGATAATATAAACAAATCTCATTTCTGCAAGTTCAGTTGGAGCAGCAAAACCTTGAAGCAAACTGTGTGCCTTTAAACCTAAATGCACTTAGCAAAATTGGCTTCTTATTGGCTATTTCATTTGCATCAAAATACTGTTCCAGTAGCTCAGTATACATGTGCCAATTACCCATTGTGCAATCAAACTCAACAACCTTTCTGATGTAGTCAGCCATTTCTGATTTTTTTAATGACTATTATCACCAGGTACTCATTCTTCCATGTCTTCCCTTCCAAAGAACATGTATTGCTTTGTTTTGACATTTTTCTCACTGTATTTTATTTTATTTTATTTTTAGTATCCTGCTCCACTTTAACAGTTTGGAAGCTGTCCTGGGTTCATTTCAAAAAATACCTCATCACCAGTGTAATGTTTTGTAACTTCAAGACACTAAACCATTTCAAAGGAAGACACAACAGTCCAGGAATACGGGTGTAATTTTGTCTTTACTTTAAGCAAGGTATGCACATATCATGTGGTAGTGTGATAATATATGCAATTAATGTATTTTTACATATAACCCGAACAAGAATGCTGAATCAGCCAAGATCACTCAAACATTATTTAAATATATTAAATATGCAAGGTTAAACACATATCTCTGCCACTCAATGCACAGTTCACAACATGTCTATTTTGTCACTTAATATTCTGGTTATTTCAATTTCACTGCAATTCAACAACATTCAATTAATTTTATTCAGCTGCTTTCATTTCCTGTTAATTGTTTTGTTTAGAAGTTTGTCACAAAGAAGAAAGACAGAGCTAATACCATCAACAAAGGTCACATTTCATTTTTTGAAAGACAGCCTGCATATCAAGATGATATATCCTTCTTTGACTCAGGTGGCTAATGTTTATGAGAAGTAATAATGAAGTTCTTCTATGGAAAACATGGGCACGCTGTTGAGTGTACTTCATGCAAGTCCATTGGTTTGCTGAAATTCTTTGGAGAAAGTCTCACATAAAACATCTTACATAAAAGATCTCAGATAAATGGTCAATCTGCTCTACCAGCTCGACTAACTCTTTTGCCCTAATGTTAACAATCCTAGCCTTGCTTATGTTGATGCAGCACCAGGATTACTGATGTCAGGCAATTTTCTAAATCACTTCGTTAATACCATCAAAATAATGAAGGTGTTTGAACAAGGTGTTATCAGCTAAGAAAGTGTTTGCCTTAGTTTATTAGCTCCTCTGTCTGAAAGCTATCATGAGTTGAAATTCCACTCCAAACACTTAAATCTTTCATTTCTTCTTGAACAGTCCTTTAGGGTTGAGAATAACATGCCTCCTGTCTGCTTCTGTTATCTGTTATGGAGAATAATACCAATTCAAGAAATTGCAGAGAGGGTGAATATATGTTAATAGAAAACCAGACAACGCTGGTTAGCATTCATTTTGAGTGTCTGGCGTGTAGATGTGAAGGGAGTGTAAAAGTTATATGTAATTCGAAGGACGCATTGTAGGTACAATGTAACTAGAATCCTCCTTTGATCTTTAGCATAAAGGACATCATGTAATATTGGGTCAGACGGGCCTCTTCAACTGAGAATTTTGTTGAATAAAACACTTCTGTATCCACTAGCTAGAGTGTCTCTCAGGTTATTTTGTTTATGTTACAACAATGGCCCTTGTACCTTCTTATCTATCTGCATCGCACTTCCTCTGTAACTCTGTCCATAACACTATATTCTACACACTGATACTATCTCAAAGCATGTATTTTTAATGATGCTTTTGGATGGCTTCCAAACCCTAAGTTTCTTTTGCTGTATCTCATTATATGTGACAATAATAAACTAATATCAATTCCGATATGAGGGCTATCAGCCAGTCACAGCCAATGGGACATGCTTAGATGGCATCTTGATAGGTATGGACAAATTGGGCCAAATAGTCTATTTGTGTGCTGCATTAATCTATCTCTATATTTACCACACAGAGTGAAGAGGTGCAAGAAGGTTTCAAAGACCATCTTTCGAAGGCATTTAGGTATTGATAGGGAATTTCCTTTATCGCACAAGGCTCAGGCCCAGGTATTCGTGAAGAGACATGGAGAGCCGCGCCACCGGAGAGCAACGGCTCAGCTTTCAATTAGTACATGCAACCTCTTTAAGGTTAATTCTAACGGGTATGGTTTGTTCAACATTTTCATATTTGGTATTATTCTGAGGAAGCTAGAGGGAAAAACATCTAATTCATGTAGTCTTGTGGTGTACAACTGCAAGCTAGATGGCAGCATCACAGTCTTTCATCTACAGTCGAAGGGCTGAGGCAGCACCATGATTATTTTGCTGATCCAAGCATTAAGCAATATAGACACACAATTCTATAGTTTCACGAAGGCATTTACCCGATCCCATTTGGCCAAAATCCTCCATAGGAATAGACAGAATACACACATCATTTGAAAAAAATATATTCCAGAACTGGGGGATATTTACTGTCATTAAAGGTCAGGGGCCACATCGCAAAATTCACATATGAAGTGCTCAATTATTTACCTATTGCTAATTCTGATCTGACTTTCTCTGCTTATTTTACATGTTGAGTTGTTGAATAAAAATTGATCTATATTTCAGAGATGCATCAGGAGGTTTGATGCCTGTGATTACAACCATCTCCACAGGCTGAGAAAAGTACATTCATAAAACAAAAATTAATTTCCTCATTGAGCCCAAATGAACAAAAATCATTTGCTCATTCAAGTAATTTAGTGTTCCTGAATTAATCAATTGGAGGCAAAATTACTTATGAACAAAAATGTGATTAATTATTTTGTAGTCAATAAATGTTGAACAGCGTACAACCTACTTGCAAGAATGATTTGAAGATTGAAACTGTTTTAGGATTTACCAATCATAAATTTCTACAAATTAGTCACCATTATTACACTGGTAATGTTTTAAATATTTGTCTTTGCCCCCCCCCCAAAAAAACAAGCAATAGTAAATGGATTTGGGGAGTGAGTTCTATGTGACATATACTGGACTAGGGTAAAGATTATTTAAAGATCATTACACTCTTTTCTAGAGAAAGCGAGGGTTCAGTGTTGTAGTGAGGAGCAGGTGAGTTGATGGAGTTATGCTGCTAAAATACATAGTTATGTAATATCTGCACTAATCGGTCTCTTTCAATTGCAATCTTGATGATTGATATACAATGCAGCTTCTAACCTTGTAAGCTTGGCATGTTAAGTAGTCAGTGTTTGATGCTGAGCAAAACAACTTTCTTTTCAAAAGCTTCCATGGCATCAAAAATGCTCCTGTGATACAAAACTTTGAGATAAATGCCCACGCCACGAATTTCGACCTCTTAAGCACTCTCAAATTTAATTGTTCATCACATACAGCTGGCAAGACCCTGGAATAGTTCCCCAAATAACTTCACTTCACTGCTTTCTCTCTTTCCTCCCCTGAGTTGCCCTTTTAAATGCATCTCTTTGTTGAAACTTTTGGACAGTTGCCTTGATATAACCTTTTGAAGCTTGCCATCATTTTTTTTTGTTGGGTACCGTGTCTTTGAAGCTCTTGGGACATTTTCCTACAAGTCGAATGAATGAATGGAAGCTCTTTTTGCTGCTACTCAGGTCTGCTGTAATTCCTTTCAATTTTGAACAATAACTAACAGAGACAAAAAGAAAGAAGTTAGTGCCAAGTTTCAAAAGGTAGAAAGATTTAGATGCCACTTTTATTAACCACAGGCGTGATGCCAAAATGGATGGATTAGGGCCAGGATCAACTGGAAATTCAATAATATTGGCCTCTGGGAGCTCCTTCACCTCAAAGAGTGGTGGTTACTAAGAAATTTCAATAAAAAGAATTCCAAGAAACCAAAAGCTTTGATTCTTGTTCAGCGATCACAAAAACTGAGAAGGCATATTGACTAAATGTTACTGGGTTAAGTACTCCTTCAATCCCTCCTACTTTCTCTTTAAAACAATTGATTTATTCTGTTTATTATACAGCTGAAATAAGAAGCACTCTTGCAAAAACAACCTTGCACTGAACATCAGTAAGACCAAGGAATTAATTACAGGCTTTGGGAAGATGAAGTTGGGAGAATACTCATCAGTTCAGACTGAGGTGTTAGCAGTGGTAAGGGTGAGCAGCTTCAAGTTCCTGGGAGTTAATATCTCAGAGGATCTACCTTGGACCTAACAAAGTCTTAACTAACTCGCTCATGGGTAATAGCCTATCCACCATCAAGGACATTTTCAAAAGGTGCTGCCTGAAGAAGGCAACATTCTTCATTAAATATCCTCACCATCCAGGACATACCTTCTTCTCAGTGCAGCCATCGGGGGAAGGTGCAGATGCCTGAGGGCATGCACTGAACATATTAGACACAGCTTCTTCACCTCCACCATCAGATTTCTGAATAGTCCATGAACCATGAACACTACCTCACTATTTTGCTCTGTGTTTACACCATTTATTTATTTTTTATAAATTTATCATTGGGTGTTTGAAGATCTTTTTATGTTTTCTTGTTTTGCGACTACCTGTTCGGAGACGAATCTCAGGGTTGAATAACGTATACATACTTTGGTAATCAATGTACATTAAATATTGTATCTTATATTAATCTGTACAGCTGCCACAAAGTAAATTTCATGACATACAGAATGTCAGTGATAATAGACCTAATTGATTCTGATTCTGAAATTCAGTGCCCTAAATGCAAGTAATTTTGGAACTTCACCTTATGAAGAATCTATATGTGGAAGACACAAAGTTGCAAGCAGATGCCTGTTGGTGGATCTGTCACCATGGTCAGCCACTGCACTCCACCTAATATCCAACAGAGAAGATAGGGAAACTGCTTAATAAGGTGCTGCAGAATAGACCTGATTTGGAGAAATCAGGCTGCATAAGTTAGAATTTGGAAAAAAAATAAAACAAGACTACTGGCAGAACTTAGTATCTGTACACTGGCAATCATTCCTCTTCGCTCTCTTACCTGATGCAAGATCTTGACTCAGAATATTGACAGACCTGTTGAGTCCTTCCAGCATTCTGATTTTATATTCAATACAGTTTCCACAAGCCTTATTCATCTGAATGAAACTTCATTGCTGAATGGGAGCATAGGAACTAAGAAAATAGGAACAGGAATGAGCTACTTAGACCATAAGACATGGGAGCAGAATTAGGCCATACAGCCCATCGAGTCTGCTCCACCATTCCATCATGTCTGATCCTGGATCCCACTCAACCCCATACTCCTGCCTTCTCGCCACATCCTTTGATGCCCTGACCGATAAGGAAATGATCGAATTCCATGTTATATATGCCCACGGACTTAGCCTCCACCACAGCCTGCAGCAGAGCTTTACTACTCTCTGGCTAAAAAAAACTCCCATTCACTGCCTCCTGCCGGTCAGCCATTCTGCTATCCATGTCAGTATTTATCCTGTACCACCATCGGATTTTATCTTGTTAAGCAGCTTCATGTGTTCCTTTGTTTTCCATTTCTCCCTTCTTAAAGAGTAAAGTGACATTTGCATCTTCCAGTCCTCCAGGACCATACCAGAATAAAGTGATTCTTGAAAGATCATGACCAATGCTTCCATTATCTCTTCAGCAACCTCTATCAGCACTCTGGAATGTAATTCATCTTGTCCGGGTGACTTATCCAACTTAAGACCTTTGAGTTTGCCTTGCACTTTTTCCTTTGTAATAGCCATGGCACTCACTCTTGCTTCCTGTCCCAAACTTGGCCCCATAAGTCTTCCCTGGCCTTCAAAATGACTGATCTCCCCTTGTGCCAGAAGTGATTCACAAGACAGTTCCAGGACTGGATTGGTTAAGTTATAAGGAGAGACTGCATAGGGCAGGACTGCTTTCCCTAGAGTGTGGAGGCCTGGTGCGACCTTATAGATTGTTATAAAATCATGAAAGGCATATATAAGGTGATTGATCACTGCCTTTTCCTCAGGAGTCAAGGTTTAAGGAGAAGGGGGAAGATTTTATCAATAATAAACTACAGTCTCTGCCCACTGGAAGAGGTACTTCAAAGAAACAATATTTGTTCTGTGAAATGTGTGTTGTTGACTCTATTCACAGGAGCTTATCCAGTCCAATCTCATCACTACCACAGAATTTTAAAAAAGTCAAGTTTAAGACTGAGAAACAAAACCAAGAAAGTAGACGCTAGCTTTAATGATATTGCTAAATTTTATGGAGAGGCTCCACAATCATAAATTTATAGCTGTATCATCAATTTTAGGAAGGTGGAGGACACGCGAGGAGCATCGTTGTTGGAGAAGCCATAATTGTGACTACTTACGAAAAAAGGAATACAGATTTGATTGTGGTGAATCAGATTATCAGTTGGCTGCATCATAGTCTGGTAGGGGAATTTGGATGTGTAGTAATGTAAGAAGCTACAGAAAGTAGTGGACTCATCCCTCCCCACCATCAGTAGTATCCACAGGAAGCACTCCCTCAAAAAACCAACATCCATCATCAATCACCCCCACCATCTGAATCATGCTACCATTAGGCAGGAGATACAGAAGTCCCACACCACCAGGTCATCCTCGGTCCTGAGGGACTGTCCAAGGAATGAAGTCATGTGCTTGAAATAAAACAAAACTCCTGTTACAGAAAGCACCTTAATAACTGCAAACAGATTTCTTTATCAACCAGGCGTAGAGTTCTTTAGTGAATCATTGAGAGGATATTGAAACAAAATTCTGTGAGAAAGCCTCAGAAGAATGTGTGAAAGTACAGGAGGCATTCCTGATGTATGGAATAAAAAAGGGGGGCATGCCAAACAATCTTTAGAGACAGATAAAAACTGAAGTTGCTGCAGGGAATGCTTTAGTCAGAGGGCTGAATAATTTCTGAGAAGGTAAGATTTTTCTGAAGAGCTTTATGAACGCCAGACACCGATTTTACATTCCATTCCATATGTGCTGCTTGACTTGAGTTTCTGCAGGATTTTTTTGTGTGTTGCTGTGGTAAACTATGTATACCTGTCTGGACACGCCCCTCTGCTGACTGCTCCTGTGGCTCCTCCCACAGACCCCTGTATAAAGGTGATTGGAGGCACTGCTCCCCCCCCCCCCCCCAGTCTCCAAGATGCCGTGCTCCCTTTTTCCGCTAATAAAAGCCTATTGTTCGTCTCCCGTCTCCAAGAGTTATTGATGGTGCATCAGTTGCTCGATGTTCTGCGGTGTTTCATTGGAAGAATGAACTAAAGGAAGAGTTGATGTGACAGTAGTATTAGATTCAGATTTATATTTAAAAACGAACTGAGATGTTTAACAAAGCAGTCACTTATTATCCTGTTACTCGCTTTGGTGTTAAGGAAACTACTGTGCGAACAGTGAATCCAGCAAAGGAAGGTGGAAAGTGTAAAATCCTGTACTACATTGGAACATCTTGTGTGAGAAATGTGTGTGTGTGTGTGTGTGGAGGGAGTTCAGAGAAGGGTGACTAGCTTCATTCCAAGTATAAGGCGTATGAGCTATGAAGAATGGTTGAAAAAAATTAAATCTTTTTAGCCTAAGTATTCGTAGAATGAGAGAAGACATGATAAAAGTGTTCAAAATCATTAAGGGTATAAGTAAGGTGGATGCCAGATGTACTTCAAACTTAATCCAGCATCAAGGATTCAGGGCTTTAGGTGGAGACTAGTTAAAGGAAGATTTTAGACTAACATCAGGAAGCATTTCTTTATAAACAGCAAGTCGTGGACACATGGGACAAACTACTTAGTTGTGAAGTTGAGAGTAGTACCTTCGAGACTTTCAAAACTAAACTCGATAGTTATTCAACACACTATGTGAATAGTAATTTGGCAAGCTTTGTTGAGCCGAATGGCATGTTCTTGTCAAAAACTTTCTAATGTTCTAATCTAATTCAGGCTAATTAAATGTGTATTCTATAGAGAAAGAATAGGGGACAAGAACTGATTAACGGGATGGCTGTGGTGTTAATGCTTCTCAGACTGGGTTCTTCTCAACGGTCTCTACCAAAGGGGTTAGCTATTCAGGACAGTGATCAGAAGAAATTTCTTCGAAGTTTCTTCAAGGGGTGAATGTCAGTAATTCTTTACTGAAGAGGGTAGTGAGATTCGGTCTATGGACAGAAGTAATGGCCATAGTAAAATGAATACTGGTATGTTCATGACAGGGATCATTAAACCTTTAGGTATTAAGGAAATATCTTGAAAGAATTAAGGGCTAGCAGTTAGTGCAAGAAAGTGGTGTGGAGATAAAGGGTCAGTCATCTTCAAATTGAATGGTGGAGCAGGGATGGGAAATCCAATTACCTACTTCTGTTTCCACTTCTTATATTCTAACATAACTTTATTAGGAACTGACAAAGATTCTAATAAATTAAAGCCATGTTTACTCTCTCGGGTGAAGGCACTATTTTCAAGCAGATTTAGGGAATTACAAGAGTCTATGAGTTAGGAGCAGAAATAGGCCATTCAGTCAACTGAGTCTGCTCTGCCATTCAATCATAGCTGACTTACTTTCCCTCTGAACCCCATTCTCCTCAATTTTCCCCATAACCTTTGACATCCTTACTAATCAAGAACCTATCCACTTCTGCTTTAAATATACCCAATGACCTGGCCTCACACCCATTTGTGCAATGATTTCTACAGATTCACCACCATCTGGCTAACGAAATTCCTCTAATCTCTGTTCTAAAGTGATGTTGTTCTATTCTGAGGCTTTGCTCTCTGGTCCTCAAATCTCCCTTTTCTGGAAACATCCTCTCCATGTCCAGTCTATCTATTTGGTAGGTTTCAATGAAATCCCATCCCCCGTACCCATTCTTCTAAACTCCAGTGAGTACAGATCCTGAACTATTGAAATGCTCTTCATATATTAACTCATTCATTCTCAGAATCATTCTCGTAAACCTCCTCTGGACCCTCTTCAATGCCAACACATCCTTTTTTAGATATGGGTCCAAAACTGCTTACAATTCTCCAAATGTGCTCTGACTAATGCATTACAAATCCTTGGGATTACATCCTTGCTTTTATATTCTAGTCCTCTTGAAATGGATGCTGACATTGCATTTGCCTTCCTTATTACTGGCTCAATCTGCAAGTTCACCTTTAGGGAATCCTGAATGAGGGTTCTCAAGTCCTTTTGCATCTCCGATTTCAGGATTTGCTCCCCTTTTCTAAAATAGTCCATGTCTTTATTCCTTCTACCAAAGTTATGACCATACACTTCCCTACACTGTATTCTATCTGCCACTTATTTGATCATTCTCCTAATCTGTCCTACAGCAGACTCCCTGCTTCTTCAGCACAACTTGCCCTTCCACTCGACTTTGTAATATCTGCAAAATTAGCCACAAAAGTCATCAATTATGTTGTCCAGATCAGTAGCAAATAGCATGAAAAGCAGTGGACTCAATATTGGCCCCTGCTGAACAGCACTAGCCCTCGGCAGCCAACCAGAGAAGGTGGAAACACTCTGCCTTCTCCAGTTCTGTCCCTGCTAATATATTTCCTGTAATATCTTGGGCTCTTATCTCTTAACCAAGCTTGCTAAAACAGATTATCTGTAGTTTAACAAACAACATTAGAGCCTCAGTGGGGACCCATCCATATTAGTCCCACTTTCCAGTGCTTGGCCCATAGTCTTCTATGCCTCAGACACTCAAATGCTCATCAAGATATTTAAATGCTGTCAGTGACTCTGCTTCCACTGCATCCTCAGACAATACATTGCAGGCAAACCTCCAGGTGAAAAACATCCCTTGGATTCCCTCTGCATTACTTATTTCTTACTCTAAATATGCCTCCTCTGGTTTTATCTACCTCTCATAAGGATAAAGCGAGCTTGCAGTCAGAACTGAGAAGGGTCTTCTACCAGAAACATTAACAGCCAGTTCTGTCATGGGTACAGCTCCTCCCACCACTGAGGATATCTATAAGAGACAATGTCCCAGGAAGGCACTTTCTATCATTAGGGGCCCACACCATCCATCCAGGCCATGTGCTCTTCTCAATGCTGCCATCAGGCAAGAGATATAAAAGCCATGCTATTGTAACAGTTAGCGTGATGCTAATACAGCTCGGACAGTCTGAGTCTGGAGTTCAATCCTGGCATCCTCTGTAAGGAATTCGTACACCCTCCCTGTGGAATTCGTGGAGTTTCTCCTTTAGGGAATCTTTAGTTTTCTCCTGCAGTCTAAAGATGTACTAGTTAGACGGTTATTGTAATTTGTCCGTGATTAGGCTAGGATGAAGTCTGGGCATTGCTGAGTGGCGCAGCTAAAAGAGCCTATACCATGCTGTATCTCTAAGTAAACAATAAATAAAAATAAAAGACCAGCACCTCATGATTCAACAACTTTGTCTTTGCCAATGCCGTCATATCTTTGAACTGACCCATGGACGAGATTGCAATGTCATTGTGCTTGAAGTCCTGTAGTATTTACAGTAACCTCTGTTTACACATATTTGTCATGTTTGTACTATATCATGCTGCTGCTGCAAATAGCTAATTTTCATGGCATTGATTCCTCGTGTATGGGTGCTTCTAAATAAAGTTGAACTTTCTTTGCCTTTTCCGCAGATGCTGGTTGACTGGCTAAGCTCTTTCAGCATCTCTACTTCTGCTTCAGATTCCAGTCGCTGCAATTTTGTTTGCTCTCCGTTATCTGTTGTTTATCTCTTTGCTGCTTTTGAAAGCCTGTTTCTTGGAACTTCTGTCATATTCATGATGCCTTGTGGATGATAAAGACAGAGCAGAGGTCTCAGAGCAGGTCCCTGTGGAATATCACTAGCCAACTGACCAGCAGAGAGAATACTCTCCATCCACTAGCATCCTCTGCCTTCTACAGGCAATTCAATTCTGTGTCCACGTAGCCAACTTTCCCTGGATCCCATGCGAATAAGCCTAGCACAGGGACTAAAGTCCATATACACCACATCCACCGCTCTATTTTCATCAATTTGTTTTGGCACATCCTCAAAAACGTAATCAGCCTTGTGAGACATGATCTGTCCCTCACATTCAATGCATTGCACGCATGAGGCAAATACTGTGTTTGGAAGTAACAGCATATTCATAAACTCTTCTCGGGCTTCCAGCCAGGTACAGGTATTAATTATAATCAATGTTTCAATGACAAACTTTGCCATCTTCGTCAAGGATCATATTTCATTGCTTGTCACACCAGACAGTCAGCCATTCTTGTCTGGCGCGTAGTGTCAGGATTGATCTGCTTTCGGATGAACGTTCCTGACTTGACCCTTGTTTTTTACGAGGCCGAGTGGCCAGCTCGGCGCTCAACCCGGCACGGATGAAAGTGTCAGGGATGATGCCTGGGCATTTCTAGTCCAGTGGTTTTTATAACCCCGTCGTCTGTCCCTCCTGATTGGTTAGTCCTCATCCAATCAGGTTTTCACTCTCCCAGTTTACTATCACATTCCAGTTCTTACTTAGAGCAAGACCTTCTTCTTTGCTAAAATTCTTTTCTTCTAGTTTAATTTCGATGGCTTCATCTACAAAGCTATTGTAATTTCTACATGGAAGACTTTGAGGAGAGCGTCCTTACATCCCAAATGTTTATTCAGATATGTCAATGACACCTTTGTAGGGTGGCCTCATGGACTCCAGGCACTCCAACAGTTCTGCAACCATCTGAACAGTATACATCCAAACATTCATGGAAATGGAGAAGAATGGTTGCTTCCCATTCCTGGACATTCTAATACGACAGAAGCTGGATGGTAGCCTCGGAAATGGCGTCTATAGAAAACCCACTCACACGGACTTATACTTCAACAATAACAGCCACCACCATTGTGTGAAACTATGATAGAGGGAACAAGAATACCAGTGAGGGAAAGGGATCGCAGAAACAATAACAATGGACAGAAACAACAAAGTCAATCCGGGTATTGATGAGGGAAGTGTATCTCTGGGAAAGATAAAAGAGGAAGGAAGATATGCTTACTGGAGGATCAGGGGAAGCATACACAACTGAAAAGTTGGAATGTGAACATATACTCTAAGTATCCTACAGCAGGAGGAGGAACAGCAGAACCTAGATGCAGAGGGAAATGTGAAACAATAAACCGTCATATCTCATCAGTAGTTAAAGTCATCCGTTTCAATAATTTGCCGTCACAACTTGGTACAATGAAGATGAAATCTTTGCTGGAAGCATAATCCAGATTGTGGTAGATTGTGAATGATCTGTTGTCATGTAACAGCATTCTAAGCAAAGTACTTGTCTGGTTGTCAAGAAAGTGATGAGAAGTGTTAGATTAGAGCCAGTTAAAGATGAGGGATGCCTGAAAATATGCATTGAATGAAAAAGATATCAGCTAAATTGTATCAGTGGAAGATATCAATGGTAGGATCAGCATGTTGTGTTAGAATTCACGTGGATTATTATATAGTAACATGCTTTTCAACAATATATTTTAAACAGTGAATACATCAGGAAAAGACTTTCTCTAAGTTCATTGCGCTATTAGTTCAATACATTTTCTTACATCAGTTCCACTTTTGTTCTTCTTTAAACAATGCAGCCATAAAATACTTATGCCTTCAAGCTCCTTTCCTCCCTCCCACACACTCACATACGCAGACAGGTTTCCAACCCCAGGACGTGCCACCACAGGGCCTCCGGCCTCCAGTGGACTCTCTGACAGAAGAGCACAAAAAACACTGCCTCAGTCTTGGCATGATTGTCTCTGGCTGCCTATTGCCAGTCCAATCTGCGGGCCACCCGTGGCTTGAAGATGAAGACCATATCTTCCTCCATGTATACAGGGGCTTTGACCTCTGAGTGACTACAGCCTACAGTTATCATCCCTCTTGTTTGCAACATTCCTGATGTACTTGGCAAAAGAGAAACAGGAAAACACAAGGGTACATTAGTTTTTTATCTTATGTATAACCTTTCTGTAACTGTCCCAGAGACAGGTTTCAGTGAGATGTTTACCTGTTTTTGTCACAAATTCATGACTATTTTATCATCTTAAAATATTTTATGTAAGGTTTTATCTAAGGACCAGAGTTTAATGGGTCACATGACCAGAGTTTAACAGGTCACATGACCACAGTTTAATAAAGGCATAACTGTGGTATTATGGGTCAGAACCAACATGGAAGCAGAGTAGACACATGGCCTAAAATAACCTTATTCTGCAGGTGGTCCAAGAGGCGCACACAGTAATTGTTTTACTTATTTATATATTTTGTACAATGTTGTTGATGTCCCTGTATATGGACAGTGTGATATGTTTTTAGTGAATTATTTGATTTCAGCACACTTCTGTTGTGCTAACGCGTTTGGGCCTGTTTATCGGCGGACACTAGCTTGCGAGACTTTAAAAGACTGAGAGATGTATGTTTTAAACCTTTTATGACCTTTATTTTCTTGTAGTTTTCACAGTGTCTACTGAAGAAAGAGAGATAGAAATAAAATAAATCTTCAAGGACATCTGTATGTTCCATGGCCATTATTTCATAGGACCGGTGCAGTTACACTTTCTTCATAAGAATATATACAGACGTACTATATAATCACTACATGTCTTTCTTTACATTCGTGGTATCATCAAATCAACACTTATATCCTGCCATCTAATGATTAATTTCTACTCACACGAGAAGATCAGTGATAGTCCGGAACAAAGGAATAGAAGTAAAACATATCAAGCCAAGTCACTTTTTATTGTCATTTTGACCATAACTGCTGGTACAGTACACAGTAAAAATGAGACAACGTTTTTCAGGACCATGGTGTTACATGAAACAATACAAAAACTACATTGAACTACATAAAAACAACACAGAAAAAACTACACTAGACTACAGACCTACCCAGGACTGCATAAAGTGCACAAAACAGTGCAGGCATTACAATAAATAATAAACAAAACAATAGGCAGAGTAGAGGGCGGTAAGTTGGTGTCAGTCCAGGCTCTGGGTATCGAGGAGTCTGATGACTTGGGGGGAAGGAACTGTTACATAGTCTGGTCGTGACAGCCCGAATGCTTCGGTGCCTTTTCCCAGATGGCAGGAGGGAGAAGAGTTTGTATGAGGGGTGTGTGGGGTCCTTCATAATGCTGTTTGCTTTGTGGATGCAGCGTGTAGTGTAAGTGTCCGTAACGGTGGGAAGAGAGACCCCGATGATCTTCTCAGCTGACCTCACTATCTGCTGCAGGGTCTTGCGATCTGGGATGGTGCAATTTCCGAACCAGGCAGTGATGCAGCTGCTTAGGATGTTTTCAATCTATAGAATGTGGTGACAATGGGGTGGTGGGGGTGGGGGGGGGTGGTGGGAGATGGACTTTCCTCAGCTTTTGCAGAAAGTAGAGACGCTGCTGGGCTTTCTTTGCTATGGAGCTGGTGTTGAGGGACCAGGTGAGATTCTCCGCCAGGTGAACACCAAGAAATTTGGTGCTCTTAACGATCTCTACTGAAGAGCTGTCGAAGTTCAGCGGAGAGTGGTCGCTCCGTGCCCTCCTGAAGTCAACAACCATCTCTTTTGTTTTGTTCACATTCAGAGACAGGTTGTTGGCTCTGCACCAGTCCGATAGCCGCTGCACCTCCTCTCTGTAAGCTGAATCGTCGTCCTTGCTGATGAGCCCCACCACAGTCGTGTCATCAGCGAACTTGATGATGTGGTTCAAGCCGTGGGTTGCAGCACAGTCGTGGGTCAGCAGAATGAAAAGCGTGGACTGAGCACGCAGCCCTGGGGGGCCCCCAGGGCTGTGTGCAGATTGGGAAGTTGTTCAGAATTCCCTCTGGCTGTTACACACTAGTGACATTAAGAATGTGTTTACATTTCCAGAGGCAGCTATTTATAGCAAAAACTATTTTAAATGAACATGCATTGGAAAGAGACTGGCAAACCTCTCTCCCAAAATTAAATTTTCAGTCCTGGTATGAATCCCAGCCTCACTGGTCCTGAGCTGCTTTGATTGACGTAGGGGTAGAAAAGAAAATTAAATCTTAGGTATGCTGTTCCAACCTGTAATCCTTGTGAGATGTCTCCATGCTGATTCAATAAGGAATTCCTCTGCTGCAAAATGCAATATGTGGCCACCAGAGTGCATACTCACAAAGAATGAGCTGCTTTTCCTGTCATATTAAGGAGCCTGCTTTTCTTCAGGGAGCTGAGATCTCTGATTATGCACGATTGCTGGTCTGGCACGAAATTTCCATTCACATGTGAAATAGTCAGTTGTGCAGAAGGTTCACTTAAATGCATGAATTCTTCATTGCCTGAGCCAAAAATCCACTAAAGATCTGTGCCACACGCACAAAATGCTGGTGGAACGCAGTAGGCCAGGCAGCATCTATAGGAAGAAGTACAGTCGACGTTTCGGGACGAGATCCTTCGTCAGGACACAGATCTGTGCTGTTTGATTTAATGAGGAGTAGCTGTATAAGAAGGTAAACATTAATTGTCTCAAAGATTGTATAGCTTGGTCCCACGAAAAGATGAATGGGCATTGATAATTAAATCTTTTACTGTGCACGTAAGTGCAATTGCAAAGAAAGCATGGCAGCACTTCTACTTCCTTAGGAGTCAGCAGAGATTCGGTGTGACACCTAACACTTTGACAAACTTCTATAGATGTGTGTATTGTATCATGGCCTGGTAGGGAAATACCAATGCTTTGAATGGAAACTCCTATGAGTGATAGTGGATTTGACCCAGTACCTCACAGGTAAAGCCCTCCCAAACATTGACCACATCTACATGAAATGTTGTCATATGAAACCAGCATCCTT
The DNA here is from genome assembly GCF_048418815.1 of Hemitrygon akajei. Classification (NCBI taxonomy): domain Eukaryota; kingdom Metazoa; phylum Chordata; class Chondrichthyes; order Myliobatiformes; family Dasyatidae; genus Hemitrygon; species Hemitrygon akajei. Next base: position 148,038,704 of record NC_133131.1, read on the forward strand.
CACCACCCAGGCCAAGCTGTCATCAGGTTGAAGGTACAAGGGTATCAGGACTCGCACCACCAGGTTCAAGAACAGTTACTACCCCACAACCATCAGACTTTTGAACAAAGGGGATATCTGCACTCACTTGCCCATCCATTGAGATGTTCCCACAACCAATCATCTCATTTAAAGGATTCTTTCTCTTGTTATTTTTGTGTTCTCGTTATTTATTGCTATTTATTTATATTTGCTTTTGGACAGTTTCTTGTCTTCTGCACTCTGGTTGATCTGTTATTGATCCTGTTATAGTTACTATTCTAGAGACTTGCTGAGTATGTCTGCAGGAAAATTAATCTCAGGGCTGTATACGGTGACACATATATACTTTGATAATATAATTTACTTTTTTGCTTTGAACTTTGAACATTTAAGAAGAACTAAGGCATAGAAGGCTACAGGCCAAGTACTGGTAAATGGAATTACAAAAGATGGATACTTGATGGCCAGCATAGACATGGGGGCTGAAGGGCCTTATTCTACTCTGTAAGATTCTATAGCTTTATTAGTTAAAATCATCATCTACTGTATGTGCTAAGGACTCAATGGTTGTGAATGAGCATTGAATTTCCTTTCATTGACTTTAATGAAATTACATTTCAGGAAATGGAGTTCAAAATGTTAACACACTGTACATTCATTACATCCAAAAGAGGACAGATTCCTGTTCCATCAAAGTTATCTTTAATGGCCGATCTTCTTCAGTATTTCTCTGAATTAAAGAAATGTATTAAGTTTATTAATTGTGAACAAGTTTGAAGTAGTAATAGGTTATTAACTATTTATATGAGGTGTAATTAGTTGTCTTCATATCAGTTGTTTGAATGTTGCACTGGATGGTTACATAATTTATCTCTCTTGCTTACCTCATCCAAGAAGGGGTTACCTTTACAAGCTCTGGATTATACAGTATATATCTTCTTAACCTCCTGCTCTGGTTTGTTCTTTTTCACCTTATCTGAGTGTTTCCCATTTGCCATCTTCATAGTGGTGTGAACATGAAGTAAAAGAGTTGAATCGTTGAGGAGATTGTGCCTGCCTTTGACCAAGTGTAGCATTAAGGGATCCCTGTGAAATGGAGATCAATGGTTCTCAAGAGGAAAACATTCCAATGGTGAGAGACAGACCCTAATCAAAAGAAAATTGTCATTCTGCTGGAAGTCAATCATTGTAACTGAAGGTAATCTCTGCAGCAATTGCCCAAGAGAGCTAACCATCTTCGTTCCTGGGTGTCATGATTTCTGAGGATCTAACCTGGTCCCAACATATCGATCCAGCTATAAAGAAGGCAAATCAGTAGTTATATTTCATTAGGAGTTTGAAGAGATTTGGTTTGTCAACTAAAACACTCAAAAATTTCTCTATATGTATCTTAGAGTGTATTACTGCCTGGTATGGGCGGGGGTGCTACTGTATGGAACTGAAAGAAGCTACAGGAAGTTATAAAATTAATCAGCTCCATCATGGGTACTAGCCTCCATAGTATTCAAGACATCTTCAAGGAGTGGTGCCTCAGAAAGACAGCGTCTATTATTAAAGACCCCCATCACCCAGGATATGCCCTTTTCTCATTGTTACCATCGGGAAAGAGATATAGAAGCCTGAAGGCACACGCTCAATAATTCAGGAACAGCTTCTTCCCCTCTGCCATACAATTCTTAAATGGACATTGAACCCACAAACACTACCTCACTTTTTTAAATATATTATTTCTGTTTTGCACTGTTTTAAATCTAACTTTTTAACATATGTATATATATATACTTACCATAATTGATTTATTTAATTATTCTTTTTCTTTCTATATTTTCATTGCATTGTACTGCTGCTGCTGAGTTAACAAATTTCATGACACATGCTGGTGATAATAAATCAGATTCTGATTCTGATTAATTTCATCAATGACCTTCCTTTATTATTGGGATAACACCATGTATGGCCGTTATTGCTGCTGCCTTACAGTTCTTGAGACGTATGGTCTAAGTGAAGGTTATGTAACACCCTGGTTAAGATTTCACTGCTAATGTTGTACGGTATTCCATTTAATGGGTTTCTGTAGAAGCAGAGTGTTCTGCAGGTAGTGTTTGGGTTACTGTTAAAGATAAGGGGTTGTGATGTTTAGTTTATGAATGTTGTGTCATCTCAGGATGGTGGAATTGGGAAAAGGTTCAAGAGAACGCTAGACACAGCGGTTTTGTGATGGATGTGGGGTGGTTCGAGGTTTCTTCGGCAGGAGATGGAGAGAGAAGAAGCTCGAGAGAACTGGCTGTTGGAACCGATCCAACTGGAATGCATGACTCGATGGGAAATTCGATCGGTGATCGGTGAATAGGATTTGACACCATGAGTGGAACGGACACATCCAGCTTTTGGAAGATTTGAGCTCCAACCTTGTGCACATTTGATTGTTTTAATTATAATGGGCCCTTTTGTTTTTTTTTCTCTTTCTTCTGTAATAACAGCTTAGTTAAGCTGACATTCATAAATATACTTTCTTTATAACTATATGCAGTGTATGATTTGTTATTTCTTGCTGACAGCTAATTGCATGGGGGCAGTATTTACACAGTATTCACCCAGATCGGGGTTCAGGTGGTCGAGACGTCCTAACTTCCTGGTTTTGGTGGGACCCAAGTCATAACAACCGTAGACGTATGGAGTCTGGGATAGGTGGTTAGCTCACTGCAGAATTAGCGAGGGGCAAACAAGCTGTGTCTCTATAGATGCCCAGTAAAAAGGGGTTTCAATCAATGTTTCAGTTACATATTACATAGAAACATAGAAAACCTACAGCACAATACAGACTCTTCGGCCTACAATGCTATGCCAAACATGTACTTACTTTAGAAATTACCTAGGGTTACCCATAGCCCTCTATTTTTCTAAGCTCCATGTACCTATCGAGGAGTCTCTTAAAAGACCCTATCGTATCCACTTCCACCACCGTTGCCGGCAGCCCATTCCACTCGCTCACCACTCTCTGTGTAAAAAACATACCCCTGGCATCTCCTCTGAACCTTTTCTCTCTGGGACTCAGTGGATTTCCCTCAGGTACTCCAGTAAAGGGCGGCACAACAGTGCAGCAGATAGTAAGGCTGCCTCACAGTCCCAGTCTGAATTCAGTCATGTCGGATGGTTCAGTATGTTGAGGAGTTTGCATGCTCTCTCTATGACTGCACAGATGTGCTAGTTGATAGGTCAGTTCATTAAAAATGGGAAGGACAGGCAGAACTCTGGGTGGCATAGTAGCATAGCAATGAGGTCAACGTTATTACAGCGCCAGCGACCCAGGTTCAATTCCACCACTGTCTGTAAGGAGCTTGCACGTTGTCCGCATGAGTGTGAGTTTCCTACCGTGTTCCAAAAACATACAGGACAATAGACAATTGATCACATTCGTGTACTGAGATGGTGTGGGCTTGTTGGATCCGAAGGGCCTGTGACCGTGTTGTCACTCTCACTAAAAATAATTAAGTCATCAGTCGGGGGATGCTCAATCAATAAATGCACGTTGAACAGTTTGTATGCAACAAGACCCAGATAGCATTCAGGTAAAGGAAGATGAGTGGCATGTGACATTCATATCAGACTAGGAAATGACCATCTCCGACAAGAAAGAATCCTAACAACCTGTCAGTGTGTTCATGAATGCCAAGTTTCAACTGGACTTTGGTTACAAGAGCAGGCACGGGGCTGGGTTTCTTGCAACTGGGACTCATCCAGTAACTTCTGGTAAGATGGTAGCACGTGCAAATGCAGCAGTCTCTCGAAGGCCAACCAAAGGTGCTGCTTCCTTTGTAAAATCTGTTTGCTACGACCCAAGGACAATTCTACATCAGATACTGCAGGGCCACTCCGTTAGTGAGCTGCTGGTTAATCGGAGTAGCAGGATTAGTGGAGGTGGCAGAGCCAGCTGAGGTGTCGAAGGGGGTTGGCTAGGGCTGGGATGGTGGAGGAGCCAGTCGAGGTTTCAAAGGAGCTGATCGGGATATTGGAGAGCCCATCGGGGTATCAGAGGAGTTCACTGGTGTGTCAGAGGAGCTGGTTTAAGTACAGAGAAGCTGACCTGGCTGCAGACTGTTTGCTGCCTCCTTATCATAAGAATTGAAGTTGGTGCAGTATAACCACGGGAGACTGTCTTGGTCATTTTACTTGCGATCACAAGACTGCTGGACAGTGATTATGTAAGTTGCCTCAGGCCTGTTATCCTTCTCTGGAGGAGGGACAGACAACATGGTAGCTGTGTAGCCTTGGTTGTAGTGAGAACTATGCCTCAAGCCTCGGGCTTGACTGCTGCTGCAGACCAAGGGAAAGATGCGAAAGCTTTTGTAGTGTGGCACCCGAGCTCATCTGGGGCCTGGCCTCTCCCATCGGTGCTGCCCTCCCATGTTTAAGCTGTGGAATGAAAGGCAGTATTGCATGTGTCTGTTTACTGCCAGGAGTCTGTACCATCGATTGCTGAACATTGTCCCTCATACTCTTGGACTATATATAGTTTTTTTAAGTGAATATGCTTCTTTGCTCACTATTTTGACTCATGTTACTTGCTGTTTTTAATGTTTTGCACCTTGCCTCAGAGAAAAGTAGTCTCTTCCAGCTGTTTCTATGTATGGTTGAATGACAATTAAACTTGATTTGATTTGATTTTAGATTTTATCTCTTGCCGTCGAAAGCCTTTTCACCATCTACTGCATAAAGCATGTCAGGAATGTGATGGAATGCTCTCTAGTTATCTGGATGAGCGGAGCTCAAGAAGCTGCTTATCACACAGGAGAAAGTAGCTCACTTGATTGGCACCTCATCCACTACCTAAACATTTATTTCCTCAGCAACTAGTACGCCGTGGCTGCAGTGTGTACCATCTTCAAAATGCACTTCTGTTTCTCACCTAAAGTCCTAGAAGGGCTACACGGAGGCACAACAGTTAGCGTAACACTTTACAGTGCCAGTGATTGGGGTTGTATGTTCTCTGTTGTATGTCCTCCCAGAAACCATGTGGGTTTCCTCCAGGTGCTCCAATTTCCATCTGCATTCCAAAGATGCAATGATTAGCAAGGGTTAGTAAGTTGTGGCCATGCTACATTGGCACCAGAAGCATGGCAACACCTGTGGGCTGCTCCCAGCACATATTTGTATTATGTTCATTCTTGATACAAATAATGCATTTCACTATATGTTTTGATGTTTCAATGTTCATGTGACTAACAAAACTAATCTTTATCTCTAGCAGAAGCTCACATACCTGTGATCTTTGAAAGCAAGAAAGCTAAGGGCAAAAGACACAAGGGGGTACCTCCATGTGTAGGATGCACAGCATTCTTATTTGGAAATACATTGCTCATCACTGAGTCTAAATACTGAATCTTGGTAACCAATATCACTGTGGAAGTATCTTCTCCAGCATGGTTGCAATGATTCAAGGTGTCTTACCACCACCTTCTCAAGAACGATGTTTGCAGACTAATTGTTGAAGTTTTACCTACTTCTCCACCAGAAATTTATCAGTGTAGTTGTTGTGTGTTTTTTTTTCTCTGTGTTGTTCTTTACATAGTTCAGTCTAGTTTTTGTACTGTGTCATGTAACACCATGGTCCTGAAAAACGTTGTCTCATTTTTACTATGTATTGTATCAGCAGTTATGGTCGAAATGATAATAAAAGTGACTTGACTTGACTTGAAAGTGCTGTAAGTTCAATTTTTTTTTGAATTTTCAAGAATGAGGCATTTATGTCTGTCAGACCTGTCCTCTAACTTTAATAAAGACAGTAACCTGAAATAATTGGAAGGTCTTTAAACAGTCCTGTACTTTTTTCCATAGATGCAGCTTGGCCTGCTTTCTTTTTCAAAGAAAGGGACTTCCCTTCCTGCACCATGGGCTCTGTACTCAACCACATCTCTTCCATTTCACACACATCTAACCTTACCCCATCCTCCCGCCACCCTACCAGAGATAGGGTTCCTCTTGTCCTCACCTACCACCCCACCATTCTCTGCGTCCAGCGCATAATTTCCCCGAAACTTCCGCCACCAAGCACGTTTTTCCCTCCCCTCCACTTTCTGCTTTCCGCTACCTACTTTCACTCCCTATGCGACCCCCTTGTCCATTTGTCCTTCCCCACTGATCTCCCTCCTGGGACTTATCCTTGTAAGTAGAACATCTGCCCCTACATCTCCTCCTTCCATCCAGTGCCCTAAACAGTACTTACAGGTGAGGTGACGCTTCACCTTTGAGTCTGTTGGGGTCATTAGCTGTGTTTGGTGCTTCCAGTGTGGCCTCCTGTACATTGATGAGACCCAACATAGATTGAGAGACCGCTTCACAAAGCACCTATGCTCTGTCTGCCAGAACAAGCGGGATCTCCCAGTGGCCACCCATTTTAATTCCACTTCCCATTCCCATTTCAATATGTCCATCCATGGGCGCCTCCACTGTCGTGATAGGGCCATTCTTGGGTTGGAGGAACAACACCTTATATTCCACTTAGGACGCCTCTAACCTGATGGCATGAACATTGATTTCTCAAACTTCTGGTAATGCCTCACAACCACCCCGCCTTCACATTTCACACCCTTTTCCCTCTTTCACCTTCATCTCCTTGACTACCCAATGCCTCTCTCTGGTGCTCTTTCCCCCTTTTTCTTTCTTCCATGGCCTTCCGTCTCTTTCACCTATCAACTTTCCAGCTCTTTACTTCATCCCTCCTCCACCTGCTTTCACCTGTCACCTTGTGTTTCTCTCTCCCCTCCCCCCACCTTTTAAATCTACTCCTCAGCTTTTTTTCTCCAGTTTTGCCGAAAGGCTTTGGCTCGAAGCGTCAACTGTACTCTTTTCCATAGATGCTGCCTGGCCTATTGAGTTCCTCCAGCATTTCGTGTGTGTTGCTTGGATTTCCAGCATCTCCAGATTTTCTCTTGTTTGTGGCTTTAAACAGTAATCACTTTGTTTAATAGGATTCACTAAATCATCTCATTTTATTGATGGTCCATATAATCAACATCAACCAATGAGACATTTTGCATAAATGTGTTATATTCTGGGTCATTTAATGTTAATTTATAATGCAAGATCTATCTTCATTGTCTTGTAATTGAGTAAGCTTTCAAATTATTCATTATATTTCCCCTTTAACTAATATTAATTCTAAACTTCAGCAAATTTACTTTGATGCAATGTTGGAAGTGCTCAGTATGCTCTAGCAAACAGTGTACTTCTGGAAAATAATTCTCCTTTGAAATTCAGTAAGTAGCTTAAAGTTCACAATAAGGTAAACAGACTTGGCAGCTTTTTCATATTCAGAGTTTTCTTTGGCTCCTAGCCATTTCCTTCTTTTAAGAATCATTGAAGCATAAGAAATAAAGCTGCTTGTTTACGTGTTTACGTTTGCAAAGGTCATAAGTTGTACTCGAATAACATCTAGTGCCAGTGTGCCTCAAGGTAAAACAATCTTGCACTCAATTGCATTTTTGGTTGTTTCAAATACAAAGAGAGCAAAGCTATCCCAAAACAGGTGAACTATGCATGAATTTGTCGACTTTTTCCAATGGCTGATTCCAGCATTCTCACAAGTGTTGATTTCCTGCTTATCACATACAAATTTAAGAGGCTGTGTTAACACCTTAAAACTGATAGCGTTCTGTTGAATTTTTAGATTTTTGTCTGCAGCAAAGCACAAAGCTGTAATGTTTACTGGCTGTTTATGTATAGAACAGATTTATTTCATGCATGTGTGCATGGGTACATCATTGTGCTTCAGTTCCATTTTATTAGTGAAAACATCCAGCATTATCTTTATTCCTTTCCATGGATATTGCCTGACATATTGAATTCCTCCAGCACTGTGTGTGTTACTCTTGATTTCCAGCATCTGCAGAATCTCCAGTGTTAAAGATTAAACTTATGACAATATAGTATTTTTTTCTGCTTTGTGTTTTGTGCTAAATGGACAATGAACTCATGAATACTACCTCACTACATTTTCTCTCTCATTGCACTACTAATTTAATGTTTATGTATATTTCTTCTTTTAATTTAGTTCATTTTATTATTATATATTGCAATGTACTGCCTCAACCAAACAACAAATTTCATGACATATGCCAGTGATATTAAATGTCCCTCACACTTTGTTTCTGTGAGAGTTCCCAGTTTTCTAATATTGTAAGTATTATAGAAATATCATTGTGGTTTGTCAAATTGTTGCCAATTTGACCACCACTTTAAATCTGGCACTTAAAACTGTTCAGCTTACACTGTCCTTGCAACTTCCAACAGTAACTCACAATAACAGAGCAGCTTCAGCAAAGCAAACAAATCAAGAATAAAAAAAGTAACTGCCAGATGAACTCAGCAGGCCAGGCAGCATCTGTAGTGGGAAATGGATAGTCAACATTTCAGTTCAAGACCCTTTATCTGAACTGAAAAAGTAGAGGGGAGGTAGCCAGATTAAAAAGGCAAGAGGTACGGGGCAAGAGCTGACAGTTGATAGGTGGGTCTAGGTGAGGATGGGTGATTGGCAAATGGAGTCAGGTGGAGGGAGAGTAGAAATAGTAACAGAGACTGAGGAGGTGATAGGTGGAGGTAATAAGCATACTGGCCTTTATCAGCCAGGATACAGAGTATAGGAGATGGGACATTATGTTGCAGTTGTATAAATTGTTGCTGTGGCTGCACTTGGAGTACTGTATACCGCTTGGGTCACCCTGTTATAGGAAAGGTGTGGTTAAACTGGAAAGAGTTCGAGCATGTTGGTAGGACTAGGGGGCCTGAGTTATAGGGAGAGGTTGGTCAACCTAAATCTTTATTCCTCGTAACATCGGAGAATAAGGAGATACCTTATAGAAATGTGTAAAATGATGTGAGGCATAGGATCAGAATCAGAATCGCCTGCATATGTCATGAAATTTATTGTCTTTACGGCAGCAGTACAATGCCATACATAATAATAAAATCTGTGAATTATAGTCAGTATATTTATATTAAATAGTTAAATTAAATAAATAGTGTAACAATACAAGAAAAAATACTGAGGTAGAGTGGATGGCAACAATTTTTCTCCAGGGTAGGGGAGACCAAACCTGGGGTGGGGGGGTATAGACTTTAGGTGACAGAGGAAAGATTTAAAAGGGACCTGCAAGGTAAATGTTTTACACATAAGATAGTAAATATATACAACCAGCTGCCAGAGGAAGTGTTTGAGACAGGTACAATCGTATCATTTAAGAAGTACATGGAGAGCAAGGCTTAGAGGGATAGGGGCTGAACACAGGAAACTGGGACTAGCTAGGTGGGTAATCTGGCTGGTATGGACTTGTTGGGCTGAAGTGCCTGAATCTGTCCTGTATTATCCATAACTATGATCCCTAGTTCTAGCCACTGCAACAGAATATCCTTTTTAGTTTTACCATTATGCCAAGAAATCTCTGTGTTTCAAAGAGATCACTACTTATTCTTTCAAAAACTACAGTGTCCTAACTTATTCAATCGCTCCTCTAATGAATGACTTATCTCGCCAGGAAGCACGCTGGGAAAACTTTGCTGTACTGCTTCTACTTAAATCAAATTTATATTGATTTAGGTAAGTAGGCAAAATTTACATAAAATATTCTAGTTATAACCTCACCAAGGTTCTAGATAAATGTAGTATAATGTATTTATGGGCAGTGAGGTGAAGATACTGTATGTTTTTACCAAAGGAGATGTAAGGTGCTCCTTCCCGCCACTAGCCTGCAGGTCACCCTTGGGCAAGATGTAGAACTGCTTAGCATACCCCCCCACCCCACCCCACAGATCAGGGTCATGTGAAGCCATGGGAGCAGGTGGTAGATGGTCTTCTGAGCAGCTGATATCACAAGTCCTGGTTCTCTGATCACTGACGCCAGGCAGACAATCTCTGAAGAGTATTGATAATGGCTGGGGAAGAGGGTCACTTGTCTTGTAAAGACACCGCCCAGAAGAAAGAAATGGCAAACCACTTCCGTCGAAAGATTTGTCAAGAACATTCATGGTCATTGGAAGACCATGATCACCTGTGTCATACGACATGTTACATAACAAATGATATCATTGATTTGGTACTCAAATTCTCCAGCAATAATGGTCAACATTCTACTTGTCTTTTTTTTCATTTTCCACTACAACTGTATATTCCTACCTGTGGCCATCAAACTTCACAACTCTTCCCTTGGAGTGTCAGACACCTTGAGCCAATAGGCTGGTCCTGGACTTTATTTCCATTTGGCATGATTAACTTATTATTATTTAATTATTTATGGTTTTATATTGCTATATTTCTTCACTATTCTTGGTTGGTGCAGCTGTAACGAAACCCAGTTTCCCTCGGGATCAATAAAGTATGTCTGTCTGTCTGTATCAGCTTTCAGTGGCTATGTACAAGGATACTAAGGTCCTTTGGAACCTCATTATTTTAACAAATGCTGTTTTAATACCATACTTAATTATTACAACACAGAAGGAGATTCAGATCATTTCAAAACACAAGTACCTCACGATAGTACAAGGTAAAAGTGATAAAATAATACTGAATATAATGCTGCAGTTTCAGAGGAAGTGAAGTGCAAGAAGATAATAAGAAGCAAGGTGATGACGAAGTAGATTGTAAGAGTCTATTTTATCATACATCAGTTCAATGGTCTTTTTAAAAATGTATTTGGAATAGACCCTTATTGCCTTTTGATCACACCACCCAGTAATCCCCGATTTAATCCTAGCCTTATCACGGAACAATTTATAATGCCCAATTAACCTACAAAAGATTATTCTTTGGAAACTGGAGCACCTGAAGGAAATCTATGCGGTCACCAGGAGAACATACAAACTTCTCACAGGCCCCAACGGGAGCTGAGCCTGGGTCACTGGCACTGTAAAGTGTTGTGCTAACTACTACACTGCTGTCTTATAAAAGCAGTCTAGAAGCTGTCTTTAAGTTTGTGGTACATGCTTATTGAAAATTGAAGGCATGAGTTGTAGAGGCCTTGAAAGTGAATCCATAGGGTGTGGAATTAAACTATTGTTACGTACCCTGTAACGGGTAAAAAGAACCAGCAGAAATGGAACACACCTGGAGTCTGGTTTTGTTATTAGCAAAACACTATTTATTAGTAATATAAAACCAGTTAAATCAGATAGGTTAGCAGAGTTTATGAATATATAAGTGTGTAAATATAAAACCCCAAACTTCTTCAAGCTTAGGTGGTAAATGATACAGTCTTACGATGGTATAAGAATGAAGTCAATTCAGTTTGTGATATTGAGGTGAGTAGAATTGAGGAGAAAGGGAGAGAGATAGATGATTTGTTTTCCAAGTAAGCTGATGCCGTTGAACTTTCCGTTGTCCTCCAAAGTCCTGTTAAAGTAACCGACTGTGACCACACAAAAGGGTATTGTCTTCACACGGTAAAGCTATCAACCCAGGCAAGGGTTAAATACACTGATAGCCTTCCATCGGTCACCCCTTTTCCACACTGTGAGCAAAACCCACCCTTTCGTGGACACTCAAAGCTCATCCAGTGTCCATTTCTTCTGTGTGTCTTCCATGTGTCGTCTGTGTGTCTGTCTGAAAAGCCAGCTGACCTTGTATATGTCCCAAACATGCTGAATGCCAGCTGTCCATTATATAACTATGCCCTTCCATCACCGTAGTGACTCACGAGCTGCTTGGTGCCCTCTCTCTCTGAATTAGTGGCACATACTCTCTTTTTAAAGGCACAGTCCATAGGATCTCGTCACACTATGTTGAGCTGAGTGAAGATATTTGTGCTCCTGGAGGAGTCTGATGGTTGAAGGATAATAACAGTTCCTGAACCTAGTGGTATGGGTCTTAAGGCTCCTTTCCTGCCTCCCTGATGGCAGCAGTAAGAAGAGACCATGGCCTGGAAGGTGGTGGCTGATGGATGCTGCTTTCTTCTGGCAGCACTCCTTGTAGATGAACTCAATGGTGGGGAGGGATTTGTCTGTGATGGACTGGACTGTGCTCAGCACTTTTTGAATTTTGGTAGCTTTTCACTCAATAAGCTCAAGATCTTGGGCCTCAATGCTTCCTTGTGCAATTGGATCCTGGATTTCATCTCTTGTAGATCTGTCAGTTCAGATTGGCAACGACATCTCCTCCACAATCTCCATTAGCCCAGGTGCACCACAAGGCTGTGTGCTTAGCTCACTGCTCTACTTGCTTTACACCTATGGCTGTGTGGCTAAGCATAGCTCCAATGCCATATTCAAGTTTGCTGACAACACCATTGTCATTGGCTGAATCAAAGGTGGTGATGAAACAGCATATAGGAGGGAGATTGAAAATCTGTCCAAGTGTTGATTAACAACAACCTCTCACTCAAGGTCAGCAAGACCGAGGAACTGATTATAGACTTCAGAAGAGGGAAAACAGAGGTCCATGAGCCAGTCCTCATTGGAGGATCAGAGGTGGAGAGGGCTAGCGACTTTAAATTCCCAGGTGTTACTAGTTCTGGACCCGACACACAAATCCCATTGCAAAGGAAGCACAACAGTGCCTCTACTTCTTTAGGAGTTTGTGGAGATTCAACATGATATCTAAAACTTTGACAAACTTCTATAGATGTATGTTGGAGAGTGTATTGACAGGCTGCATCAAAGCCTGGTATGGAAACACAAAATCCTACAAAAGATAGTGGATTCGGCCCAATACATCACGGGTAAAGCCCTCCTAACCATTGAGCACATCAACATGAAACTCTTTCGTAGGAAAGCAGCATCCATCATCAGAGTCCCCACCACCCAGCTCTCTTCTCACTGCCGCCATTCGGTAGAAGGTACAAGAGCCTCAGGACTCACACTACCAGCTTCAAGAAGTTATTACCCCTCAACCAGCAGGCTGTTGAATAAGAGGATACACATAACTACACTCAACTTCACTTGCTGCATCATTAAAATGTTTCCAAACCAATGATCTCACTTTCAAGGATTCTTTTTCTCATTATTTATTGCTATTTATTTATATTTTCATTTGCACACTCTGGTTGATCTCTGCAACCGCAGCACTATATTCTATTATCACTTTTACCTTGTACTAGCTTGAGGTACTTGTGCTTTGAAATGATCTGAATGTCCTTTTGAGTTGCAATAATTAAGTATGGTATAAAACCAGCATTTGTTAAAACTCTGGTTGATCATTCTATAGATTTGCTGAGTATGCCTAAAAGAAAACGAATCTCAGAGATGTACTTTGAACTTTGATAATGTTGGTACAGGGGAGACTGTTAACAAAGATGTGAACCCTACGTTAATGAAAGAAAAAGTGCTCTCGCTGTAAGAGAAATCAGCTTCTCCTGCAGTATTTTCTATCAGAGCACAAGGGAAGGCATACATACGCGATCATTCTGCCGGTGAGAACGCCGCACGGCCTCTGTCTAGACGCCCCTTTCCATCTATCTGTTGCAACATCTGGAATCCGGGCAGATTGGTGTTCAGCCAATCGACGCTCTCGTTTTTGGTCGGCGGGGGCAACCAATGAGAATGTGGAATGCTGCTGAGTGTGCGAGTGGAGGGGGATGATGGCGAGAGTTGTGTCGGCGAGGTTCCTGTTGAAGCGGCTGCGGAGCGGCGGGTGAGCGAGCGAGTTGGGCAGGTTGTGGCTTTGTAGCTCCGCTCTGCTCCGACACTGCGTTGTCTGCCGCGGCGCTGGGGCTCTGGCTTCACTCCCGTGTCTGGTTCTCACTGGGTTGTGGTGCGGGGCACCGTGGGACAGGTTCAGGAGCTCTCAAGGCAACCTGCCCCCAGCAGTGGAGCTCAAGGACTTCCCTGGCATATGGGCACGTAGACTGACAGCTTTCATGTGTGCCTTGCATTCATGCCTCGGTTAAAGTTTCAACTCAGCAAATGTACCCTGGTTCCAGAGGTAGACTTTGGTCAGACACTTGGTCTTCTCCAACTTGGTGCCATGAATACAACTCTAGGCTGGCATTAATGTGTCCTGAACTCAAGAGGCGTGGAGATGGACCATGGATACTACACTCGCTACAATCTGGAGCAGCAATCCGCTGGAGGAACTCAGCGGATCGAGCAGCATATATGGGAAGAAAGGAATCATCAGGGTAAAGTTTCGACCCGAAACGTCGACAGTTCTTTTCCTCTCATAGATGTTGTTCGACCCGTTGAGTTCCCCCAGCAGATTGTGGAGTGGACGATCGGTAATAGATGATTCTGGGAATACAAGTTCGCCATCTGAGTTGCATTGTGACCTCAGGGTGGATTCGCTCAACCTGGAGGCGGTGGTTTTGTTGTAAAATATGCTGAGTAATATGCTTTTGCATGCTACACTCCCAGGCAGCCTTCACAGTAAAGTGTGAATGTCAGTCAAATAAATTGCAACAGTCCTTCCCACAGTTGTCTACCTCACATTTTGTAAATGTTCACTGTCCTTCCAACAGATCTGTGAGGTATCATTCATGGCGACTGAACAGCAGCTCTGCAAGAGAAAAAGCCACCCTATATACTGTTGGGGACAAAATTCATGGGTTCACTATAAATCAGGTATTTTGTTAACTTATTTGCTCTTGAAAAAATGTTGGTATAAATTTAATAGTTAATTGGTCTAGAAGCTAGAATATTGATAAAATACATACAGGTGTCCCCCGCTTTACGCCACTTCGCTTTTACAAAAAATCTACATTAGTAACCTGTCTTCGCATTACAAAGAGGATTTCCACTTTTACGAAAATTTTTCCCATATAAATTAATGGTTCTTCGCTTTACGCCATTTCGGCTTAAGAAAGTTTCATAGGAACGCTCTACGTTTGTAAAGGGGTGGGGGGGGGGGGGAACACCTGTACTTAATTGAAACAGACTGGCATTTATATTTCAAACAAGAGAAAATCTGCAGATGCAGAAAATCCAAGCAATGCACACAAAATGCTGGAGGAACTCAGCAGGCCAGGCAGCATCTATAGAAAAAAGTACAGTTGATGTTCGTCGACTACTTTTTTCTACAGATGCTGCCTGGCCTGCCAACTTCCAGCATTTTGTGTGTGTTGCTGGAATTTATTTTTTTCTGAATCTAGGATTAAAAGTATTTTGGTCGATGAAATTCTTTTAGATTTTCCTTCTATAAAAACAAATCTGGCAGCAAATTTGTAGAGAACAAAGTCCATCAACCAGAATAGGGGCACATTGGTAGTTGCATAGATATTTGTTATATATTCTGTATTTTGTCCATTAATTTGTATGTTAGCGCTTTTGGAATGGGATCAGTCGGGCCTATTTACAAGGGCAAGATTTGTAATTTTGCAAGCACTAGATACTGCAGATGCTGTAATCTGGAGCAAAAACAACAAACTGCTAGAAGAAATGACCTTATAATTTTTCAACTGCTAGCATCCTTGTCAATGCAGCATACTTTTAGTGATGAAAAGTCAGCCTGAAAAATCAAGTCTTATCCTTAAGTGAGAATTATACACCCTATCCTCATTATATGCGGGGGATACATTCCCTGCAGTCGTCACATAATGTGAAATCGCATAATATTAATCCTTTGGTAACCTGCCAGGATTATCAAAATCATCTGTTGCTTACAGCATCTGATAGTTCACCAAAAAAAAATGCCTTGAATGTGGATCGCACCTTGGTTGAGTGGTTGAATCAGCGATGTTGTGTTAGGTGGCAGGGAATGCACTGTTATCACAAGGAAATCTGCAGATGCTGGAAATTCAAACAACAACACACACAAAATGCTGGTGGAACACAGCAGGCCAGGCAGCATCTATAGGAGAAGCACTGTTGACGTTTCGGGCCAAGACCCTTCGACCTGTCAGGACGAAGGGTCTTGGCCGGAAACATCGACGGTGCTTCTCCTATAGATGCTGCCTGGCCTGCTGTGTTCCACCAGCATTTTGTGTGTGTTGTTGTTTGAACGCACTGTTATGTTAGGATGAGTGCTGTCCAAATGTTTAGGATGGGCTGGCGCATTGTCAAGCAACAAAAGAACTTTAAAGGCAAGATTCTGTTCCCAGCAGTAGCGTCCCAGAGCTGTGTTACCTTCACCTGATGCCACGCTGTTTATACTTTCCAACTGTTTTTCAAGTGTTAAAGCGGTTCTCTACCATTTGGCTGATGGCCCAGGACATGACATCGGATGCTTAGGAGGCATAGTTAAATATTTCAAGCACAAAATCACTGCACCGTAGGTAAAACCAACAAAAGTTTAAGAGCGCAAGATCGCCCAACCACACCTTGCTAAAACCAATGCGAGACTGGTGGGAGTGAGGTTGTGAGGTGTGCACACGTGACTTGTATTGGCGGGAAAGCAGTGCTCCTCGCATAACTGTGAGTTTTGGTTGCATATAAGGAGACATTGGTAGAAATAGGTTCCTCACATAACTCCGAATCTGTATAGTCTAAAGACGCATATAACAAGGATAGGGTGTACTTTCTTTTTTTTGCCTGAGAGGGTTGTCTGATTGCCTTCTCTTCAGAATATGAATGTTTAAAAATCAAAATGACACATGACTATGATTAATATTTAACTAAGGAAACACAAATCGTAAATTTTCTGTGATAGGTTGATTCAGAAGATAAAGTTGCATCAGATGCAGGGTATATTATAAGTTTGGATTTGAAACTGGCTTGCCCAGAGAAAAATGAGAGTTGCAATGGAAAGCTATTAATCTGGTTGGAGGTCTGTGACCAGTGGTGTTCCACAAGGGTTGCTGCTAGGACCTCTTGGTACATATCAATGATTTGGAAAAAAATGTAGATAGTTGGATTAGCATAGTTGGTGTAGTCCTGCTGGCCCCATTATAGGAAAGATTGGAGATTTTGGAACAAATGGAGTTGACCAGGATACAACCTGGATTAGAAGGTATGAACTATGAAAACATGTTGGACAAACTTGGGCTGCCTTCCTTGGAGCATCAGAAGCTGAAGGAAAACCTGATAGAAGTTTTTAAATTTATGGGAGGCATAAATAATTTTCACAGTCATAATCTGTTCCCCAGGGTAGAAATGTCAAGAGTGGGAGGACCTGCTTTGAATGTTAGGGCTGATGTTTAAAGACAACGCATGAGGGCCTTTTTTATGCAAAGTGTGGTACGTGCCTGAAATAGGTTACCAGAGGTGATTGTGGAAGCAGGTAGTTAAAGAATGAAGGGAATTGAGGGATAGGGATGATAAACACAAGTAGGACATTAAGTATAAATTAGCATCAGGGATCAGTACAACATCGTTTGCTGAATGTCATAACCACTGCTGTACTTTAAATGATTTCTAAGAGTATTAATAATGTGATCTGAATTTTTCCCCCCATGACACAAATTAGCACCCAGTAGGAAAGACATAGGTTTAAATTGCTTTCCAGAATTATAGCTCATAATTTCAGCATAAAGGAAATGTATAATTTTCCTGAAATTATTCTTCATCTAACATCTTGGACCTGAATGAGTTCAAGTATCTAAAACTTGAACACACTCATTTTCAAAGAAGATCCACCCTGTTAAGAATTTCTAGATATATGGAATTCAGAGTGAAGAAACAGGTTGTAAGCCTATCCTAATCCCATGAATAACTATCCATTTAATTTGATTCCACTGCCTTTTCCATACAGTTCTGACACTGGAAGGTTTTAAAACAAATTGTATGGAATTAATGACAATATAATTTTAATCAATTTGCCCTAGAAACGAACTGGAATTTCAAAAGATTCAGCAGTGCATTGAGACTTGTTTTATTTATTGAATTGTTCTACCTGAAGATATTGCATACTAGGTTGGTGAAGGCAAATTTGATCACTGCTACATGTATTTGAAAGGACAAAATTTCAGGGATATTGGGGGGGAAAGCCAATAAACTGAATCTCATTTGATCAAACTTCCGAAGCACCAGCATTGTCACATGACATGCTGTTTAAATTCCACATTTCCAGAAATTCTTAGTAGGGAGGAATTGCTCTAGGAGTTTGTTGTAGTTTATCTGACATTTGCTCATTATTAAATTTGAAACATTCTATCCTAATGTGAGATCAGTGAAAGGAAATCATGCAACTAAGCATTTTAAAAAAGTTTGCAAATTGGTACTTTAAATAGAGATGAACTAAATTTGGAAAGCTGTGTTTAACTAAGGTGCAATTGTCCATCACCAAAACAGAAACAGAATAACCAGTGTGTGGGAGAAATTGTTTCAGAGGTATCCATTCAGTAGTAGAATATTGGGTTTATCAAGACTCAGGAGACTGATAATGTGGGAAACTGGAGCAACAAATAACAGACTGGAGGAATTCAGAAGGTCTGTAGTGAACAGGGAGGCAGGAAGGAATTGTCGATGTGTCAGGTCAAAACCCTGCATCTTTACTTCATCAAGACTATTGACCATGTAAAGATTTTCTTTAATTTGCTGTATGAGGGACAGATTTAATGCAGTTTGGCAGAAATTAAATTTGCTTTGCAGATTGTTTATTTTCTCACCCTGAATGAAAATAGAGTTTTAAAAAAAAACAGTGCTGTTTTTATATTGTACCGATCTTTCTTTTCCACAGGTGACAGCTGTTCCTGATCTTTTCCTGACAGCAGTTAAACTTAGCCATGATAACACAGGAGCTCAGTATTTGCATGTAGCAAGGGATGATCCAAACAATTTGTTCAGGTAATTTCTTGTAGCGGCATAGTTACTGTGAATAATCTGGTGCATTATCTTATTTATAACTTCTGTGGTTTATATATTTAGCATTTATTGCCCTTTGGACACAGTGGAGGGCTGACTTCTCTAATAACTGCCTTTCTTCCACCCTGTTGTGAAGGGAGTTTTAGAATTTAAACCCAGCAACAATGAAGGAATTTACTGTTCAGGAAATACATTGTCAGAGGTTTAATATAGTGGACTCTTGTTAATTGGGACACATTGAAACCAGTATATTTAGGCCCAGTTAAGTGTCTGTCTCAACTAGCAGAATTTTAATGGAGGTAGTTAAAAAGGTGTAAAAAAGGTAAACTACCATATAACTGAGTAATTATGTATTTAGAGCAAGTAGAGAACAAATTACAAGACTATCAATACTACTGGTTGGTTGACATCTGTCTTGAAGGACAACGGGTGATGACACGGTGGTCAGCAGCACAGGGGCGCCGCAGGGAACCGTACTCTCTCCGGTCCTGTTCACCCTGTACACATCAGACTTCCAATATAACTCAGAGTCCTGCCATGTGCAGAAGTTCGCTGATGACACGGCCATAGTGGGGTGTGTCAGGAATGGACAGGAGGAGGAGTATAGGAAACTGATACAGGACTTTGTGATATGGTGCAACTCAAACTACCTGCGTCTCAATATCACCAAGACCAAGGAGATGGTGGTGGACTTTAGGAGATCTAGGCCTCATATGGAGCCAGTGATCATTAATGGAGAATGTGTGGAGCAGGTTAAGACCTACAAGTATCTGGGAGTACAGTTAGACGAGAAGCTAGACTGGACTGCCAACACAGATGCCTTGTGCAGGAAGGCACAGAGTCGAATGTACTTCCTAAGAAGGTTGGCGTCATTCAATGTCTGTAGTGAGATGCTGAAGATGTTCTATAGGTCAGTTGTGGAGAGCGCCCTCTTCTTTGTGGTGGCGTGTTGGGGAGGAGGCATTAAGAAGAGGGACGCCTCACGTCTTAATAAGCTGGTAAGGAAGGCGGGCTCTGTCGTGGGCAAAGTACTGGAGAGTTTAACATCGGTAGCTGAGCGAAGGGCGCTGAGTAGGCTACGGTCAATTATGGATAAATCTGAACATCCTCTACATAGCACCATCCAGAGACAGAGAAGCAGTTTCAGCGACAGGTTACTATCGATGCAATGCTCCTCAGACAGGATGAAGAGGTCAATACTCCCCAATGCCATTAGGCTTTACAATTCTACCGCCAGGACTTAAGAACTTTTTAAAGCTATTATTAATGCTTTTTGAGATGGTGATTTAGATGCATATCATATTTTTTTTTTTACTGAGTTAAGTATTGTATGTAATTAGTTTTGCTACAACAAGTGTATGGGACATTGGAAAAAAGTTGAATTTCCCCATGGGGATGAATAAAGTATCTATCTATCTATCTATCTATCTATCTATCTATCTATCTATCTATCTATCTATCTATCTATCTATCTATCTATCTATCTATCTATTGTCACAAGCCTGGGCAGAAGGTATGGAGATCTTGAGATGCCCAGTTGTCAAGATCTCCTCCCAGCCTCATCAGTGTAGTTCAAATGAAAGCTCATGAAGCAGTAGGATTGGCACCAGCTTGGCTGCAGGAGCTGCCGGAAGGATGTTCAATGATGTCCAACTGCCTTAGGGGCTCCACTCCGGATTTGCTTTCTGGGTTTACTCCCGTAGTGAGTTAACAGTTCCGAATTGTCTTACTGCTTATTTCTTGCCAGCTATCAGTGACGAAAGCCACTGTTTTTTGAACACAAACACATGTAACTGATGCTATTCAAAAACTGATTGCATTGAGCACGGTATAGTGTTTAATGGCCACAGAAATGTGCGCTTCTTATGCTCATTAGAAACTTTGGCAACAGTTTCCTGCCACAATTAAGCAGCGTTGTGTCCCAAATAAACAAAGAGAATCCCAGCTATTTTTTCAGTTAGTTTTTGTTCTGTAAGAGTAGTCCAAAATAAGCTGCTGTCCCAATTAACAGATGGCCTGATGAACCGGAATCCACTGTATTTGAAATCATCAGTGTGGAAAGAGCTTGGTATTCTTGAGAGCCCCAGATAATTTATCTGTGAAACATTGATATCAGTTGTAGAAAAATAATTGACTGGGTAATTTGTTAGATCTGTGACGATTTAGGTTGATGCAGTTCTCATTGAAACCTGAAAACAAAAGGGCAAAATATTATTGAAGACTTACTGGGAGCTTACAATTGTAATTTTTTTTTAAGGTTACTTTCACAATTTACTGATGCTGAGGTACTGTGTATATTGTATTTCAGTGTGCAGTTTCGTACCACACCACTCAACAGCACAGGTGTTCCTCACATTCTAGAACATGTCGTACTTTGTGGTTCTGAAAAATACCAAGTTAGAGATCCCTTCTTCAAAATGTTGACCCGGTCCCTTTCCACTTTCATGAATGCCTTCACAGGTCAGTATTGATTAATAGTGTGCAAAGTGTGGCTATATCTTAAAAGACAGTTTGATTTGGGATACTTATGAGAATGGGGCTGATAGAATTAATGACTTGACAGCTTCAATGAAAAGTATATTTGATGTTATTTTTCCTTTTGGTCATTGTAGCAAGTGACTACACAATGTATCCATTTTCCACCCAAAATTCAACGGATTTTCAGAATCTACTTTCTGTGTACCTTGATGCTGTCTTCTTTCCTTGCCTAAGAGAATTGGACTTCTGGTAAGATATAGAATAAAGGAAGCAATTGATATTCATTGAGCATACTTTGTATATTCTTGTACATATTTTAAATGTGTGGTATTTGGTTTTATTTGTCTTCAGGCAAGAAGGGTGGAGGTTGGAGCACGAAACCCCCAGTGATCCATCATCGCCCCTTGTTTTTAAAGGAGTTGTGTTCAATGAAATGAAAGGCGTATTTGTAAGTCTTCATAATTTGTATTTTAACATGAACACCAGGCCCATTTCTAGTATTGTAATGCAAAATAACATTTTATAGAAAAATCCTCTACATTTGTTAACCCAATGCTGCAAAATATGTGCATAGTGTTTTAATGGGCTTCAATTTAACTGATTTGATTGTGTGAATTTACAGATGTTTGGTCTATTGTTAAATTATGAAATTATGAAAGCTAAATTTACTGGGTTGGTGTAAATAAATGGTAGTTTTGTGGGCTAGCTAAGCATGGTTAAAATATACAGTGCTTATAAAAAATAGTCCCCCCCCCCCCCCCCATGTTTGTTGTTTTACAACATTGAATCACAGTGGGGTTACTTGGGATTTTTTGAAACTGATCAACAGAAAAGACTCTTTTGTGTCAAGATGAAAACAAATTTCTACAAATCAGTTTAAATTTACTATAATTACTAAACACAAAATTTGATTGCATAATTACTCACCCCCATCAAGTCTGTATTTAGTAGATGCACTTTTGGCAGCAATCAGCCTTGATTCTGTATGGATAGATCTCTATCAGCTTTGCACATCTGAACACTGCAAATTTTCTCCATTCTTCTTAACAAAACTCCTCAAATTCCATTAGATCGTGGGGGATCGTGAGGAAACAGCCCTTTTCAAGCCCAGCCACACATTCTCAATTGAACTGAGGTCTGGACTCTGATCTGGCCACTCCAAGACATTAACTTTGTTGTTTTTAAGGCATTCCTGTGTAGCTTTGGCTTTATACTTGGGATCATTGTCTTGCTGGAAAACAAGTCTTCTCCCAGGTCGCAGTTCACTTGCGTACTGCTTCAGCTTTTCTGCCAGGATTTCCCCTGTATTTTGCTGCATTCATTTTACCCTCTACCTTCAAAAGCCTTCCAGGGCCCACTGCATTGAAGCATTCCCATGGCATTATGCAGCCAACACCATGCTTCATGGTAGAAATGGTGTGTTTTTGATGTGCAGTGTTTGGCTTATGCCAAACGTAGCATTTAGTCTGATGGCCAAAAAGCTCAATTTAGGTTTTATCAGAGCAAAAGAACCTTCTCCCAGCTGACTTCAGTGTCTCCCACATGTCTTCTGGCAAACTAGTGGAGATTTCATGTGTTTTTTTTTTCAACAGTTGCTTTCCATTTGCCACTTCAATAAAGCTGCGACTAGTATAGCACCCGGGCAACAGTAGTTGTATACGTAATTTCTGCCATCTTAGCCACTAAAGCTTGTAACTCCTCCAGAGTTGTCGAAGGTCCCTTGGTGGCCTCTCTCATTACTCCCCTTCTTGCATGGTTACTCAGTCTTTGAGAATGGCTTGCTCTAGCTAGATTTACAGCTGTGCCATATTTTTTCCATTTCTTGACTCTTGAATTAGCTGTACTCTAAGGGATATTCAGTGACTTAGAAATTTTCTTGTATCCATCTCCTGACATGTGCTTTTCAATAAACTTTCCGTGGAGTTATTTGGAGTGTTCTTTTGGCTTTGTGGTGTGGCTTTTGCCAGGATACTGGCTCACCAACAGGTGGACCTTCCAAATACAGGTGTATTTTTACTACAATCAATTGAAACACTTTGACTGCACATCGTGATCTCCATTAACTAATTATGTGACTTCTAAAATCAGTTGGCTTCACCAGTGATTGATTAGTGTATCATATTAAAGGGAGTAAATACTTATGCAATCAATTATTTTGTTTTATATTTGTAATTAATTTAGATCACTTTGTAGAGATCTGTTTTTACTTTGACATGAGTCTTTTTCTGTTGATCAGTGTCAAAAGAAGACAAAGTAAATCCACTGTGATTTGATGTTGTTAAACAATAAAACATGAAAACTTTCGGGGGGGAGAAATACTTTTATAGGCACTGTATATTTGGCTTAAACTTTTGTTTGTATGAGTACGAGTAGTCTTTAAGATTGATTTTATTTGAAGTATATATTGCAGTGTACTTCAAGTAACTTTCGGATTCTAAACATCGAACATCATTGGGCACATGTTGAAGGTTTGAGCAGCTTTCTAATTTAAATGTAGGTATATCTAAAATCACGGAACCGTAAACAACTGACCTCTCAGGTTTCGAACATTTGAATTTTTCCATATATAAGTAACTGACTTTTCTTTTGGCAACACACACAAAATGCTGGTGGAACGCAGCAGGTCAGGCAGCTTGAATTTCCAGCATTTGCAGATTTCCTCATGTTTGACTTTTCTTTTAGTTTGCTTGTTAGCAAACTGTGGGTTAACATTTTATTCTGCTATTTGCATCATCTGTATTTTTGTTTCAGGCAAACAACGAGAATCTGTATGGTCAGCATCTACAGAACAAGCTTCTGCCTGATCATACCTACTCGGTGATATCTGGAGGTGATCCTTTGCAAATACCCAAGCTTACATGGGAAGAATTAAAGCACTTTCATGCCATACATTACCATCCTAGTAATGCAAGGTATACCTGAGAGCCATATTAAAATACTGTGAGCACTTGTGAGCCACCTCAATGTATAACACTACATCCATTTATCAGTTGGAGGATGAATCCAGTTGAAATAGTTTTAAATCATTACCATCCCTTCAGGACCCCAACTTATCCCAGTCACTACTGTCCTCTGGAGGATTTTAGGATGTCGTGAACTTTTTCTTTTTTTGACAACTTAATATTTTCATTTAAGTAAGCAATTTATTTTACACCATTCCATATATTTGTTTGTTCTTGGGTGTCTCTAGCCTATCATTTGTTTTCTTTCGGGATGCTCTACTGAACACAAAAGTCAAGTTGCCAAGCTCACATTTTGTCATTGAGAACAATGGTTAGCAATGCTATGTATCTATGAGCACAGCTTATTGATTGAGCATAGTTATTAGTACGAATTTTATAATTAGTACACCCTATCCTCGTTATATGTGGGGGATACATTCCTCGCAGTCGATGCATAATGTGAATAATTATTTAAATGGAGATAAGCAACCACCTTCACTACCACTCCACTAATCTTTGTGTCATCAGCAAATATAATTAGCAGACACCAGGCATTATTATTCAAATATAAGGCAGACAGCAATGGTCCCACCACTGATTCCTGGGTCAGAACAACAAATCACACAATTCCCCTTTGCCTCCTAACATCAAACCTTCTTTGGATCCAGTTTGCCAAAACATCTTAGACCCCATGTCCAAATTTCATTGTCAAATTTATGAGGCAGGACCTTGTCAAATGCTGTCTTACCTTCACAATTTTCTTAGTAACTCCCACAGGAGTTACTTTGCACTAAGCCATCCTAACTCCCCGAATCAGCCCCATCCTTTCCAAGTAATTATAAATCCCATCCCTAAGGTTTTTTTCCTGATAGTTTCTGAAGAAAGGCTCAGTAGTGTGAAGTTTCTCACTGATCCCTTCCAAGCTTCCTGAATGGGGGAACAATATTAGTCACCTACCAGTTTTCTGCTATTTCATCTCTAATAGCTTTTTCAACGTCCTCCCTGGTGTCTCTTCACACCTTAGGGTGGATCTCATCAGTCCATGGGGATTTGTTCAATGTGCATCAAATCTCTGACATTTCCTCTATTCTGATACATGCATGTTCCTTTCAGCGTACATCTTTCCTGACTCTCCATCCTCCTCATCCTTGGTGGATACTGATTCAAAGTGTTAATTTAGGACTCCACAAGTGTCACCTGGCTCCCTTTTAGTCCCTGTGGGAGCTGCTCCTTCCCTCTCTACTCTGTTGTTTGCTAATATATTTACAAAAGGCTTTGGGTGTTTGAGAGAGAACTGGTTAATGAGAAATAATTGGGGGAAATAACACTGAGGGATTTGTTTGGTTCTAAACTATAGACTGGGTGGTCTCATACATTGAGTGAAATATGAAAAAATGAATCTGCTGACCATAGTATATATAAAAAATTATGCTTACTGATGTAATTGGAGCATCTTGCAAATAAACTATAAAACCGTAAATTACTTAAGACTACCGGTAATTATTGAACGCCATACTTTGCTACCCAGTTACTGATTACAACTGTCATTGTAAATGTTGATATTGTCTAATGCAAATTATATTTCAATGTTGCATGTATCAAGTCTTCAGGAAGGTTAAATTTATAGTGGATTTGTTGGAAATTTATGATCCAGAAGTGAGTGTTCTTTAATATGCAAGGAATATATATGCTGACAAGGTTGTAACAATGTAGCATCCATAATTAGCACCACCTTAAGTTTTTGCTTTGTTTTCTGAACAGGCTTTCCTTCTTCTCATTCCTTTTCTGGCTGTGGTATGCTTCTAATTTTGCATCTTGCCCTTCTGGACTTTAGTTTGAACTATGAGACCAAGTTTTCAGGCATGATAATAAAACAGAATTCTGTCCTCAGTGCAATGCATTTCATTCCATCATATTTTCCCGTACTTTATACTACTCCCCAGCTCCAAATGGCCACTTCAGATTATCTCAGATAATCTCTTCAGATTAGACATGTCTCTGAGTTTGACTCCGCAGGCAGACTTCCTCCACACCCTCTCCTGTTATGGGGGGTTGCATTCCCAGTAAACCATCCATATTGTGATTTTCTATAATGTGAAATAACATCTGTGCATTCTTCAAAAATACGTGCTAGAAGTAAGAATTGATACACAAATTCAGTGAAAGTGAATTTTGTTTGGTATCACTGATCTTTGGCTAGTGATTTATGACTTCCACAAGGGTGAATTTCCATTGCCTGAGCTGCTAGAATGCAGTGTTCACCTGTACTCATGGAGGTATCTTGGGTACCCTTGTCGAAAAAGTTCAGTCAATTAAAATCTTAGCAGTACTTTGTTGAAATTCTAACAGCTCTGTTTTTGCAACTTGCCCATTTTAGGTTTTTTACCTATGGTGATCTCCCCCTGGAACAACATCTTAAGCAAATCCAAGAAGAGGCACTTTGCAAATTCCAAAGAATTGAACCTGGCACCTCAGTTCCCAAACAGGTGCGCTGGAGTGAACCAGTAAGAAAAGGAACCATCATTCTGACTGCACTAATCAAGTTAAACACCAGTACACATTTAATAGCTATAATAGTAATCCACATTCGGAGCAAGAAGGCTGCGAGTGAACTGCTGATTTTTTGGAGCGAAGGGCGGGTTAAAGAGAGTTGAGGTTGCTCAGGCACGTAATGTCAGCCAGTAGAGCGCGAAAGGTTTAAAAAGAAGATTGCCATATCCAGTGGGCAGCAGTGTGAGAGGCAGCAGAGTTGTAGAGCTTTGGCTCAACGGGACAAGGCGAGGTAGGAAGTATGTGTGTGAGGCCAGTTTTCTGTGCTTGGTGTCAGATGTGGGGGGTCCTGGAGTCTCCCAGCCTCCCAAACGGCCATATCTGCACCAGGTGTGTTGAACTGCAGCTCCTGAGGGACCAAGTTAAGGGAACTGGAGATGCAGCTCAATGACCTTTGCCTAGTCAGGAAGAGCAAGGAGGTGATAGAGAGGAGTTATAGACAAGTGGTCACACCAGGGCCACGGAACACGGACGAGTGGGTCACAGTCAGGAGGGGGAAGGGGAAGAGTCAGGTACTAGAGAGTACCCCTGTGGCTGTACCCCTTGACAATAAGTACTCCTGTTTGAGTGCTGTTGCGGGGGGGTGGGGGGGGGGACAACCTACCTGGGGGAAGCGGCAGTGACTGAGCTTCTGGCACAGAGTCTGACTCTGTGGCTCAGAAGGGTCGGGAAGGGAAGAGGAAGGGAGTAGTGATAGGAGACTCTCTAGTTAGGGGGTCAGACAGGCGATTCTGTGGATGCAGGAAAGAAACTTGGATGGTAGTCTGCCTCCCAGGTACCAGGGTCCGGGATGTTTCAGATCGCGTCCATGATATCCTGAAGTGGGAGGGAGAACAGCCAGAGGTCGTGGTACATATTGGTACCAATGACATAGGTAGGAAAAGGGAACAGGTCTTGATAAAAGAGTTTGGAAGGAAGTTGAGAAGCAGGACCGCAAAGGCAGTAATCTCGGGATTACTAACTGTGCCACGCGACAGAATAGGAATAAGATGAGGTGTAGGATAAATGTGTGGCTGAGGGATTGGAGCAGGGGGCAGGGATTCAGATTTCTGGATCATTGGGACCTCTTTTGGGGAGGTGTAACCTGTACAAAAAGGATGGGTTGCACTTGAATCCCAGGGGACCAAGATCCTGGCAGGGAGGTTTGCTAAGGCCACTGGGGAGAGTTTAAACTAGAAACGGTGGAGGGTGAGAACCAAACTGAAGAGACTGAGGAAGAGGAGGTTAGCTCACAAATAGAGAAAGCTTGTAGACAGAGTGAGAGGGAGGATAGGAAGGTGATAGAGAAGGGACGCGCTCAAGCCGAAGGCTTGAGATGTGTCTATTTTAACACAAGGAGTATTGTGAACAAAGCAGATGAGCTTAGATCGTGGATCAGTACTTGGAGATATGATGTGGTGGCTATTACAGAGACTTGGATGGCTCAGGGACAGAAATGGTTACTTCAGGTGTCGGGTTTTAGATGTTTCAGAACGGACAGGGAGGGAGGCAAAAGAGGTGGGGTGTGGCACTGTTGATCAGAGATAGTGTCATGGCTGCAGAAAAGGTGGATGCCATGGAGGGATTGTCTACGGAGTCTCTGTGGGTGGAGATTAGGAACAGGAAAGGGTCAATAACTTCACTGGGTGTTTTTTAAAGGCTGCCCAATAGTAACAGGGATATCGAGGAGCAGATAGGGAAACAGATCCTGGAAAGGTGTAATAATAACAGAGTTGTTGTGGGAGATGTTAATTTCCCAAATATCGATTGGCATCTCCCTAGAGCAAGGGGTTTAGATGGGGTGGAGTTTGTTAGGTGTGTTCAGGAAGGTTTCTTGACACAATATGTAGATAAGCCTACAAGAGGAGAGGCTGTACTTGATCTGGTATTGGGAAATGAACCTGGTCAGGTGTCAGATCTCTCAGTGGGAGAGCATTTTGGAGACAGTGATCATAATTCTATCTCCTTTACAGTAGCATTGGAGAGAAATAAGAACAGACAAATTAGAAAAGTGTTCAATTGGATTAAGGGGAATTATGAGGCTATCAGGCAGGAAATTGGAGGCTTGAATTGGAAACAGATGTTCTCAGGGAAAAGTATGGAAGAAATGTGGCAAATATTCAGGGGATATTTGTGTAGAGTTCTGTATAGGTATGTTCCAGTGAGGCAGGGAATTTATGGTAGGGTACAGGAACCATGGTGTACAAAGGCTGTAATAAATCTAGTCAAGAAGAAAAAAGAAGCTTACAAAAGGTTCAGAGAACTAGGTAATGTTAGAGATCTAGATTATAAGGCTACCAGGAAGGAAATTAGGAGAGCCAGCTGTGGCCTTCAGAAGGCCTTGGCAGGCAGAGTTAAGGAAAATCCCAAGGCCTTATGCAAGTATGTGAAGAGCAAGAGGATAAGACGTGAAAGAATAAGACCTATCAAGTGTGACAGTGGGAAAGTGTGTATGGAATCGGAGGAAATAGCAGAGGTACTTAATGAATACCTTACTTAGTATTCACTGTGAAAAAGGATCTTAGTGATTGTAGTGATGACTTGCAGCAGACTGATAAATTTGAGCATGTAGATATTAAGGAAGAGGATGTGCTGGAGCTTTTGGAAAGCATCAAGTTGGATAAGATACCGGGACTGGAAGAAATGATACCAGGCTACTATGGGAGGCGAGAGAAGAGGTTGCTGAGGCTCTGGCGATGATCTTTGCATCATCAGTGAGGATGGGAGAGGTTCCAGAGGATTGGAGGGTTGCAGATGTTGTTTCTTTATTCAAGAAAGGGAGTAGAAATAGCCCAGGAAATTATAGGCCAGTGAGTCTTACCTCAGTGGTTGGTAAGTTGATGGAGAAGATCCTGAGAGGCAGGATTTATGAACATTTGGAGAGGCATAATATGGAGTAGTCAGCATGGCTTTGTCAAGGGCAGGTTGTGCCTTACGAGGCTGATTGAATTTTTTGAGGATGTGACTAAACACATTGATGAAGGAAGAGCAGTAGATGTAGTGTATATGGATTTCAGCAAGGCATTTGATAAGGTACCCCATGCAAGGCTTATTGGGAAAGTAAGGAGGCATGGTATCCAAGGGGGCATTGCTTTGTGGATCCAGAACTGGCTTGCCCACAGAAGGCAAAACGTGGTTGTAGACGGGTCATATTCTGCATAGAGGTCGGTCACCAGTGGAGTGCCTGAGGGATCTGTTCTGGGACCGTTACTCTTCGTGATTTTTATAAATGACCTGCATGAGGAAGTGGAGGGATGGGATAGTAAGTATGCTGATGATACAAAGGTAGAAGGTGTTGTGGGTAGTGTGGAGGGCTGTCAGAGGTTACAGCTGGACATTGATAGGATGCAAAACTGGGCTGAAAAGTGGCAAAAGGACTTCAACCCAGATAAGTGTGAGGTACTTCATTTTGGTAGGTCAAATATGATGGCAGAATAGAGTATTAATGGTAAGACTCTTGGCAGTGTGGAGGATCAGAGAGATCTTGGGGTCCAAGTCCATAGGATGCTCAAAGCAGCTGAGCAGGTTGACTCTGTGGTTAAGAAGGCGTATGATGTATTGGCCTTCACCAATCATGGAATTGAATTTAGGAGCCGAGAGGTAATGTTGAGCTACATAGGATCCTGGTCAGACCCCACTTGGAGTACTGTGCTCAGTTCTGGTCGCCTCACTACAGGAAGGATGTGGAAGCCATAGAAAGGGTGCAGAGGAGATGTACAAGGATGTTGCCTGGATTGGGGAGCATGCCTTATGAGAATAGGTTGAGTGAACTCGGCCTTTTCTCCTTGGAGCGAAGGAGGATGAGAGGTGACCTGATAGAGTTGTACAAGATGATGAGAGGCATTGATCGTGTGGATAGTCAGAGGCTTTTTCCCAGGGCTGAAATGGTTGCCACAAGAGGACAAAGGTTTAAGGTGCTGGGGAGTAGGTACAGAGGAGATGGCAGGGGTAAGTTTTTTACTCAGAGAGGGATGAGTGCATGGAATGGGCTGCCATCAACGGTGGAGGAGGCAGATCCGATAGGATCTTTTCAGAGGCTTTTAGATAGGTACATGGAGCTTAGTAAAATAGAGCGCTATGGGTAAGCCTAGTAATTTCTAAGGTGGGGACGTGTTCAGCACAACTTTGTGGGCCGAAGGGCCTGTATTGCGCTGTAGGTTTCCTATGTTTCTGTGTTTCTATTGCCGTTAGCTTTGGCTTGTACATGGCAAGTTTGATTGTCCTGAGATAACTTGACCTTTGCTGATACCAGATTATTCTCAATGGATGGACCCTCATTTTGAGACTGATCGTATTCTGTATACTCAATTGAACAAAAATATTATTGTAATATGTAGCCTGTTAAATTGCTCAAGGATTCTTCAGTTAAATACCTCTCATTCTTCAAAACTCTAGGGTGCATACACTCAGTTGACTTTTTTTTCCCTGTTCACAATCCCAGTTATTGTGTACGGCATTGATCTTTATAACACACCACTATGAAGACTTTAAAGATTAAAGAATAGCTTTATTTGGCACATGTACTGTACATCAGAATATGAACACATACCATGAAATGTGTTAGTCGCATCAGCGACAAACACAGTCTGAATAAGTACTGGGGGAATCCTGTTAGTGTGGGCATCCTGTTAGTGTGGGCGTCCTGTTAGTGTTGCCATGCTTCTGGTGCCAACATGGCATGCCCACAACTTACTGATTCTAACCTGTACCTGTGCATTCTTTGGATGTGGGAAGCAACACGAGCACCCAAACTCTCACATTCGCGGGGAGAACATACAAGCTCCTTACAGAAAGTGATGGGAATTGAACCCTGATCACTAGAGTTGTAATAACATTACATTAACCGCTATGGTACCATGCCACCTACCAGGGAGATCTTCCACTAAGAAAAGGACCTGTTTATTCCCAAAGATTTCTGTTGATTGACATCCTGAATCCACACTTCTATCCAATTGCAAATGCTGTAATTTTGTTAATGATGGGTTGTATTGTAATTTATTAACGATCGTCTGAAAAATTCAAATATGCGTTAATTTATTCCCCTTACCAGTGTGAGTTATTTTTGTAAATCATGGTTTCCCTTTTCGTAAATTCATAGCGACTGTCTCTATAACTTTCAAAGATTTCAAAGGTACATTTAACGTCAGAGAAATGTATACAATATACATCCTGAAATGCTTGCAACACACACAAAATGCTGGTGGAATGCAGCAGGACAGGCAGCATCTATAGGGAGAAGCACTGTCGACGTTTTGGGCCTGAAATGCTGCTTCTTTGCAACCATCCACGAAAACAGAGGAGTGCCCCAAAGTATAGAGGACAGTTAAATGTTGGAACCCCAAAGTACCCCCCCCCCCCCAGCACCCTCCCTCCCACGCATAAGCAGCAGCAAACAACAATTCCCCTCCCCCCAGAGGCAAAAAAAGCATCAGCACCTGCCACTGAGCACTCAAGCGTGAGCAAGGCAACAGCAAAGACACAGACTTGCAGTTACCCCAACAACTACATTGTTCACTCGGCATTCAACATACCACAGGCTCGCTCTCTCCCTAATAAGGGAGAAAGAGGTGTCTCCGTTTCACTTTCTAAATATTATGTTATTACTTCCTTAAAGAAATATATTCCAGAATATTCCCTGGCATTGGCATTTACAGACTATAGTTCTGTAGTTATCTGTTCTTTCTCTTTCTCCCTCCCTCCCTCCCTCCCTCTCTCTCCCTCCCTCCCTCTCTCTCCCTCCCTCTCCCCCCTCCCTCTCCCCCCCTCTCCCCCCTCCCTCTCCCCCTCACTCTCCCCCCCTCTCCCCCCTCCCTCTCCCCCTCCCTCTCCCCCTCCCTCTCTCCCCCTCCCTCTCTCCCCCTCTCTCTCTCCCCCCTCTCTCTCTCCCCCTCTCTCTCCCCCTCCCCCTCTCTCTCCCCCTCCCCCTCTCTCTCCCCCTCCCCCTCTCCCTCCCCCTCCCTCCCCCTCCCTCCCCCTCTCTCTCTCCTCTCTCCCTCCCTTCTCTCTCCCTCCCTCTCTCCCCCCCCCCTTTCTTAAATGGTGGGGTTAGATTTCAGTGCAGAACCACTGGAGGTGGAATATTTCGTGGATTGTGGATAATGGATTGTGCAGCCAAGTAAAATATCCTGTCACTTAACAACAAAAGAGTAGACAGCCTTATCAAGATACAGTATATTATTTACATGAGAAAGTCTGCAGATGCAGAAAATCCAAAGGAACACACACATAAAATGCTAGAGGAACTTAGCAGGTTAGACAGCATCTATGGAAATGAGTAAAAGTCAAAATTTCAGGCTTGGACGTTTTTTTTCAGGATTGTAGTATTCAAGAATATTGCTTATATGCTCCCGTTCTTGATAAGGAAGTCAACTTTTTTGTTGTCCATTACTGTTCAAGTTTGCTGATCCCTGTTTTCTCATTGTGCTGGGCTGGGTTGGCAATACTTGATAAGTATTGAACTGCTCTGTTGTCCTGAAATGCACCTGTATAAATGAAAACTCTTAAACCACAAATACAGAGAATATTGGAAGAACCTTATAGAAATGCTGTTTAAAAGTTGGTTTTTATTATGGTATGACGACAGAATTATGGTTGCATCTACTTATGCCTGATTAAACTGGGTTTGCTGTACTTTAGTAAAGAAATTAATCCTAAAGAGGCAATATAAGAACGAAAGATCAGTGGTAGAGCTTGCCTGGCATTTTCATCTTGTTGTTAAATGTAAAGTACTCTATAATTGTAGTGAAATTATTTATTCAAATAATTGTACATTTTTTATTGTTTCTGTTGTGACACTTGTTTTCCTGCAGAGGGAGTATCATGTTCCTTGTGGGTCAGACTCAATGGCTCCTGATCCTGCTAAGCAAACCATGTACAGTGTGAGCTACTTGTTGGGCGAGTGAGTATGTTGCACTCTTATATCTGTCTTACTACACACGTTAAACTGTCTTGGTAACATCCTCATGAAACCTTTCCTGCATCATTTCCAGCTTGATTCCTGTAAGCTGGAAAGCCAGAAGCACATACAATAATCAAGCCAGATTTTGTCAACAACTTGTAAAACTGTAACATTACATCCCAACTCCTATATATCAACTGCAACAGTTTCAGATGATCAAACATCCAGACAGACAGATGGACATACTTTATTGATCCCGAGGGAAATTGGGTTTCGTTACGGTTGCACCAACCAAGAATAGAGTAGAAATATAGCAAAATAAAACCAGAAATAATTAAATAATAATAAGTAAATTATGCCAAATGGAAATAAGTCCAGGACCAGCCTATTGGCTCAGAGTGTCTGACACTCCAAGAGAGGAGTTGTAAAGTTTGATGGCCCCAGGCAGGAATGACTTCCTATGACGCTCAGTGTTGCATCTCGGTGGAATGAGTCTCTGGCTGAACGTACTCCTGTGCCTAACCAGTACATTATGGAGTGGATGGAAGACATTGTCCAAGATGGCATGCAACTTGGATAGTATCCTCTTTTCAGACACCACCGTCAGAGAGTCCAGTTCCACCCCCACAACATCACTAGCCTTGCGAATGAGTTTGTTGATTCTGTTGGCGTCTGCTACCCTCAGCCTGCTGCCCCAGCACACAACAGCAAGCATGATAGCACTGGCCACCACAGCCTCGTAGAACATCCTTAGCATCGTCCGGCAGATGTTAAAGGACCTCAGTCTCCTCAGGAAATAGAGACAGCTCTGACCCTTCTTGTAGACAGCCTCAGTGTTCTTTGACCAGTCCAGTTTATTGTCAGTTCGTATCCCCAGGTACTTGTAATCCTCCACCATGTCCACACTGACACTTTGGATAGAAGCAGGGGTCACCAGTACCTTAGCCCTCCTCAGGTCCACCACCAGCTCCTTAGTCTTTTTCACATTAAGCTGCAGATGATTCTGTTCACACCATGTGACAAAGATTCCCACCGTAGCCCTGTACTCAGCCTCATCTCCCTTACTGATGCATCCAACTATGGCAGAGTCATCAGAAAACTTCTGAAGATGGCAAGACTCTGTGTTGTAGTTGAAGTCCGAGGTGTAGATGGTGAAGAGAAAGGGAGACAGGACAGTCCCCTGTGGAGCCCCAGTGCTGCTGACCACTCTGTCTGACACACAGTGTTGCAAGCGCACGTACTGTGGTCTGCCAGTCAGGTAATCAATAATCCATTACACCAGGGAAGAATCCACCTGCATCACTGTCAACTTCTCACCCATCAGAGCAGGGCGGATGGTGTTGAACACACTGGAGAAGTAAAAAAAAATTACCCTCACGGTGCTGGCCGGCTTGTCCGGGTGGGTGTAGACACGGTTCAGCAGGTAGAGGATGGCATCCTCAACTCCTAGTCAGGGCTGGTAGGTGAACTGGAGGGGGGGGGTCTAAGTGTGGCCTAACCATAGGCCACACTTAATCCCCAATCTTTTCCATTCTTTTTTCTGCCTTCCTCCTCAATTTTTCATTTTAGATTTCATTCACCATCTCCTGTCCCCCTCAATCACCAACGTGACAGGTTTCATTTAGTGTCTCCTGATTGCCCCGATGGGTCATAGACCTTTTAATTTCTGCTACTCGGAACTTTCTTTACAAAACGAATTATTTTTACCTGCATCTTTTCCCAATTGCCATAAAAGAACCTGGAACTATTTAACTTTTTTTTTTCAGTGGAAACTGGCAGATGGTGAATATTTCTAGTATTTTATATAGAAGATTACAACACAATATGGGCTCGTTGGCCCTCGATGTTGTACTAACCTTTTAAACTACTTTTAAGATCAATCTAGTCCATACCTCCTACAAAGCCATTTTTCTATCATTCATGTCCCTAATGTATTTGGTGTTACCACCAACTTAGCAGGAAAAAAAAAATACGACCTCCAACATCTGAATTTTGTTTCTATTTCATGTTTCCACCACATGCAGTATTTTGCTTTGTATAAAGATTAGTGAATTGACAATATGTTGAAATATTAATCTCATCCTTTAGTCTGAAAAATCTACTAAATTTTTCACACTAAAGTGTGCTGGATTAATGGAGTTTTACCACAACTAGTTTTACAGCAACATAAAGCATTTCATATTAAAAGCTTTAATGTATTATATTAATTGCATATTGCCTAAAATGTTTTTAAATGTATTTCCATAGCATCACCGATACTTTTGAAACGTTCGTCCTAAGTCTTATATCATCTTTACTGGTTTCTGGACCCAATTCCCCCTTTTATAAAGCATTGATTGATGCCAGGATTGGCACAGACTTTGCTCCTGTTGTTGGGTAAGATTAGTTTTCCTATTTATTTAGTACTTTTAAACTGTTAGCCACTAGCTTGTTTATAATGTACTTCACAGTTGCTTAAGAAAATTATGTTTGGTTTTCCAGATATGATGGGAGCACAAGAGAGGCTTGCTTTAGTATTGGGCTGCAAGGCATCGCAGAAGAAGACATTAAAACTGTGAAGCAGATTATTGAGAAAGTAATTGACGAAGTAATTGAGTGCGTAACCTACTCCATAAACATAATGTATAGTTTAATTACAGTAATGCAATGTGTTAAGAGTTTAAAAAATATGCTTTGCACAGATGATGCTGCCCCAGTATGTTCCTGTATCGTCTTCAGTACTAAAAACACAATACTGCAGTGATGACAGTCCCTTCCTTACTAGATGGAAGGCTTGTGCTCTTCTGAATACTTCGGTATTCAAAGTTCAAAGTACATTTATTAATTAAGTATGTATACCATATACAACCTTGAGATTCATCTTACAGACAGCCACAAAATAAAGAAACACAATAGATCCATGAACAAACCCATATCACAAAAAACATCCAATTTGCAAAAAAAGAACAAATTTTGCGAACAATAAAAAAAAGTTAAAAAAAAACGCAGACCGCAGAGTCACCAGAAGTGAGACTACAGCCATGAAACCAGTTCAGCATTGAGGCAAGTGCCTATAGCTGCAGTCCACAGCTGCAGACTCACTTCAGCAGTAAGGCGATTAAAACCTCACGGTATAGTGAACTGAACATCGTTCATCCTTCTTTCTTGGCCTCGACCCTCAAATCAGTTAAATATCGGTTTATTTCTTGCTCTTGGGCCCAGGTTCTGCCGCTCCAATCTGGCCCCAAGTTTCAATCCAGTCTGAAGTCCACTCCAGCAATAGCCACCATGGCAGTACCTACGTTCTCAACAGCTCAATTCACTAAATCCTTCAGGATACTGCAAAAACGCCAGGTTGTACGGACAGTTCAAAAGCACAATTCCAGAAGAGAAATTACAGGTTGCAGATTACAGTGATCATAGTCCAGTAAAAAGTATATTTAGTAGGATAGTTAGTAGTATTGTTAGCCACCCACAAAATGTTGCTGTGTCTCACCAGCACCATCTTGCTCCTTTTATATATGTTGAAGACGTTGGTCACTTGTTCTGTTGACAAGATGTCATGAAAATCATATATGCTTACAATAGACTCTGTGTGATTTCATAAATTCTCTATTTATTACATTGTTTGTATAATCATGTCCATCACTCAACTTTTATGTAGGGATTGCTGCTTACACCAAGTTAACAGCAGGTTGGTGCAACTAAATTTCTAGACCTAACAATAATAAGTAAATGAGGAAAAACTGACTTCCCTGTAATCTCCCAATAATCTATTACTTTGATTGGCATCATCACTGCACTACTGTAGTGGTTAGCACAACGCTTTATAGTACAGGCAGCCCAGGGCTCAATTTACATTACATACTGCCTTTAAGGAGTTTAAGTGTGGGTTCCCTCCGGGTGCTCTGGTTTCCTCCCACAGTCCAAAGACATACTGGTTGGTAGGTTAATTGGTCATTGTAAATTGTCCTGTGATTAGGTTAAGATTAAATCGGGGATTGCTGTGCGAACATGTCTCAGAGAGCTGGAAGGGCCTGTGCCATGCTGTATCTCTCAATAAATAAAGAGACTTGATGGAGTATAGAAGGATGGGAGTTGGGAATCTGATTTAAACATACTGGATATTGAAATGCCTGTATAGTGTAGACATAGAGGGGATGTTTCCATTAAGAGCAGAGTCTAGGATCTAAGGGCACATTTTCCAAATAAACAAGATGACTTTTTAAAACTGAGCTGAGGTAGAATTTCTTCATGAGAGGGTGGTGAACTTGTGGAATTTATTGCCATAGAGGGCCATGGAGCCCAAGTCATTTTGTGTACTTAAGGTAGAAAAAGATAGGTAGGTGGTTGGTAAAGGGATTACAAGAAAAAGGTAGTAGAATGGAGTTGGAAAAAAAATGTCTATCATGATTGAACGGCAGAGCACTCATTGGATCAAATGGCCTAATTTTGCTCAATATCTTGTGGTCGTCTTTCTTTGGCAATCAAATGCTTGTTTAGATACTTGAATCTAAACCCTCTTCCCCAGATTCTCTTCCCTACCATCATACACTATGCCCTCTAGACTTGGACAAGTCTATCTACTGTCTACCCTGTGCATGCCCATGTCATAAATATTTCCTTGAGTGTTAACTTTCATGTGTAACATTTCATAGAACCATAGAACATTACAGCACAGAAACAGGCCTTTTGGCCCTTTTTGGATGTGCCTTTTTTTTCTAAATTAATTTTTTCATCTTTTTTTTCTAAATTAAAAGGAAAGGATTTGAGGAAGAGAGAATAGAAGCACTCCTACACAAGATTGAAATTCAGTTGAAACACCAGACCACCAATTTTGGCCTTGCATTAGCATCAGTAAGTTGATGTTTACTTTATCCACATGATGGCGTCTGAGCCACATTACTGTGTACTGTCTGTAATATTGTGAATGTGCCACTAGGGGGTGGTATAATTAAAGTTAATGCAGTCTCTAATAGCAATTGCTATGATGCAAACATGTCTTGTGAACTGATTGAAATCATCATTTTTAAAGTGAGTTATTTCTTGTATTGTTAAAGTAATAAAATTGACTAACAGTGCTGAACATTTTCATGCTGAACAAATAATATGGTGTCATCGCTTTTAGGTGCATACAATTAGTCTGGCTTCAGAGTTGCTGAGTAATTGCAGAAATTTATGTATGACTGCTGTTAAATATAGTAAACACATTTTTATTGGGATAATTGAATTCAGGAATCACACGTGAATGCAACTTGCCCATGGAAGGCTGGCCGGTGTGAGCAAAATTGGATGGACAGGCAGTTTGCATGCTCTTGGGATGTGGTAACTCATTAAAATGATTTTAAGGTTGCTTCTTTCCATCAATGTACCCCTTCATTTTGATGCCTCCAAGCTCTTTTTGGACCTTGGTTAACATGCTGCTGAAAAGCAGTATCTATTGGACTGAACAGGAGGAGCACTCAAGTGTGTTCACTAATGGCCCAGATAGTATCAGTTCAAAATGTACATCTGGCAAAAATTTAAATTGATGGATTGGGCAACACCATCCCATTATTCTGCTCCATACTCCTTTCTTCCTTACTCGATTGGCAGTTTAACTGAGAAATGAACTCAAAATATCTGGATTGCATTTCCATTTAAATCTGCTGGAAACTGCAGCCACAAATCTCTTTTTGCCACCCCCTTTTCCCTATCTGTCAAACAGTTGTAATTGGATACAAGTTCAAGAAAATGACCTGTCAATTGTTTGGAACTCAGAAATGGATACAGTACTGAGCATCACATTAAGGCCATGGATAGGATAGTTGCCAGGATGAGGGAATTCAATCTTATTGCACAATATTTACTAAGGAACAAAATCATTGTGGTTAAATTATGAAGCATGTAGTAAAAACTTTCTGTCTGGGACATTGCTGAAGAAAAATATGGAAATAATTTTTTTCCCAGTTTAATGGACAATATAATTTATGAACACAGCTACACACAAGTGAAATTCCTTAATATTACTGAAATCAGAAGTGCAGAAATAGTCTATTACAGTCCGCAGAACTAGTTTTCCTTTATTTCCACTTATTATGTCTTTCTTACAAGTGTTATGTGCTTTTGATGTCATTCATTACAGTACTATGTAGATACAGGTGCAATATTGAGTATTTTTTGTCCTTTTCTTGACTTAATGGACAAACTTGATTTGTGGGCATTTGTAAGGCTAACCCATTCTTTTACTTTGGGATGATATGTACAAACAGTCTTAAATTTAGAGACCTGTTGACTCACCGAAGCAATCTCCAGGCAGTCCCCGAGTTATGAATGTCTGACTTACGGACAACTCATACTTGCGGAGGAAGGGCAACGTCGTCTCCCATTTTAAGTCTGATGACGACGCCGTCCACCTTTTTAAGTTGTTGCTGTTAACACTGTGTTGAGTGTGTAACTTTGTATTTTGCTTAAATTTTTCTTAGCAAGGTTCACCCTGACCCCCCCCCCCCCCCCTTTTCCAGTCAGCACCATCCTCACATGTCCCATTTAACCTGGCTCAATGTGGGTGGACTTTAGGACCAGGAGCAGCTCAGGTCAGGACCCTCTGCGACGGAAAACGATCATGATTGAAAATAAAGTGGAAATAATAAAGCGATCAGAAAGAGATGAAACACCATCAGTCATTGGAGAAGCGGTAGACTACAGTCAGTCAACGATTGGAACAATTTTAAAGGATGAAGGATAAAGTGAGAATAACTGAGCATGTGAAAGGCCCTGCCCCGCTGAAAGCTACAATTATTACTAAGCAATGCAGTGGTTTAATTATTGAAGTACATACGTTTCTTAAGTGTTTTATATGCATATAAAAGTAAAATGTATACTATATATTAAGACAAACGTTTGACTAACTGACGCTAAATAATACCGGATGTACCTGTTCCAGCTTATGTACAAATCCGATTTGAATACGGACTCAGGAACAGAACTCGTTCGTAACCCGTATAATTTAAAAGATTTTTTTGCTTCAAATGTTTCTCTATATTCTGCTGGATTAGTGTGATTTTTAATTCAATTTGTCTGAAATTAAAATAACAATCACTTATTTTTCTTTGTCTAGTACGTTGCAACAAACTGGAATCATGATGGGGATCCTATAGAGATGCTGCAGATTAGCGAAAAGGTGACAAGGTTTAGAGAATGCCTGAAAGAAAATCCTTGTTTCTTGCAAGATAAAATCAAGCACTATTTCAAGGTAAGGACAATGAACTTGTTTTATTCGTTGTAAATGCTTCTCTTCAAAAATTATCTCAGATTAATTGTCAGTCAATATTAATAGTTTTCATTTCATGAGCTTACATTATTTAAAATAATTTCATCTTTATTTTAAAATTTATATAAATAGTGTGTATAAAAAGTATTCACCCCCCAGAAGTTTTCATGTTTTATTGTTTTACAACATTGAATCACAGTGGATTTAATTTTTTTTTACTCTGATTAACAGAAAAAGACTCGTGTCAAAGTGAAAAGAGAACTCTAAAATAATCTCAAATATGAAACACAAAATAATTGATTGCATAAGTATTCACCAACTTCAATTCAGTATTTAGTAGATGCATCTTTGGCAGCAATTACAGCTTTGATTCTGTGTGTATAGGTCTCTATCAGCTTTGCACATCTGAACACCAAATTTTCCCCATTCTTCTTTACAAAATTGTTCAAGCTCTGTTAGATTGCATGGGGATTGTGAGTGAACAGCCCTTTTCAAGTCTAGCCACAAATTCTCAATTGGATTAAGGTCTGGATTCTGACCTAACCACTCCAAGCCAATAACTTCGTTGTTTTTAAGTGATTTCTTTGTAGCTTTGGCTTTGTGCTTGAGGTCGTTGTCTTGCTGGAAAACAAATCTTCTCCCAAGCCACAGTTCTCTTGCAGACTGCATCAGGGTTTCCTCCAGGATTTCCCTGTATTTTGCTGCATTAATTTTACCCTTTAACTTCACAAGCCTTCCAGGGCCTGCTGCAGTGAAGCATCCCCACAACATGATGCAGCCACCACCATGCTTCACAGTAGGGATGGTGTGTTTTTAATGATGTGCGGTGTTTGGCTTATGACAAACATAGTGTTTAGTCTGATGGCCAAAAAGCTCAATTTTGGTTTCATCAGACCATAGAACCTCCTTCAAGCTGACTTCAGAGTCTCCCACATGCCTTTCGGCAAACTCAAGCTGAGATTTCCTGTGAGCTTTTTTCCAACAGTGGCCTTCTCAAAGGATTCAAAGGTACAATTTAATGTCAGAAAATGTATACAGCATACATCCTGAAATGCTTTTTCTTCACAACCATCCACACAAACAGAGGAGTGCCCCAAGAATGAACAACAGTTAAATGTTAGAACCCCAAAGTCCCCCCCCAGCTCCCCTCCCTCCCACACGTAAGCGGCAGCGAGCAACAATCCCCCTCCCCACCCATTACTAGCACTCAAGCGTGAACAAAGCAATAACAAAGACACAGACTTGCAGTTACCCCAAAGACTACATTATTTACCCGATAATTCGACATGCTACGGGCACTCTCTCTCTCCTAATAAGGGAGAAAGAGGTGACTCCATTTTCCAATGAGCAGAGAGACATAACAAACAATTCGCTGGTTTATGATGTTAACCTTTTGCCTTTCTCCCATA
Organism: Hemitrygon akajei; assembly: GCF_048418815.1. NCBI lineage: Eukaryota > Metazoa > Chordata > Chondrichthyes > Myliobatiformes > Dasyatidae > Hemitrygon > Hemitrygon akajei. Next base: position 148,080,869 of record NC_133131.1, read on the forward strand.
AAGCTGCAACTGGTGAAGCACCCTGGCAGTAGTTGTTGTATGTGTAACTTCTTCCGTCTCAGCCACTGAAGCTTGTAACTCCTCCAGAGCGGTCATAGGTCTCTTGGTGCCTCCCTCACTCGTCCCCTTCTTGCACGTCACTCAGTTTTTGAGGACGGCCTACTCTAGGCAGATTTACAGCTGAGCCATATTTTTTTCCATTTCTTGATGATTGACTTTCCTGTACACCAAAGGATATTCAGTGACCTGGAAATTTCCATGTGTCCATCTGCTGACTTGTGCTTTTCAATAACCTTTTCATGTAATTGCTTGGAGTGTTCTTTTATCTTCATGGTGTCATTTTTGCTAGGATATTGACTCACCAGCAGTTGGACCTTCCAGATACAGGTGTATTTTTACCACAATCAATTGAAGCACCTTGACTGCACACAGGTGATCTCCATTTAACTAATTATGTGACTTCAAAAACCTATTGGCTGCAACAGTGATGATTTGGTGTGCCATATTAAAAGGGCTGAATACTTAATACAATCAATTACTTTGTGTTTTTATATTTGCAATTAATTTAGATCACTTTGTAGAGATCTGTCTTACTTTGATGTGAAAGAGTCTTTTTCTGTTGATCAGTGTCAAAAAAAGCAAAATTAAATCCAGTGATTCAATGTTGTAAAGCAATAAAACATGAAAACTTCTAAGAGGGCTGAATACTCTTCGTAGGCACTGTATATCTTTTTTGCTTTTGGAAGTATTTGGTTGTCATCTTCAGCCATGATCATACTGAATGGCGTTGCAGGCTCGAAGGGCCGAATGGCCTACTCCTGCACCTATTTTCTATATTTCTAACCATGTACCATGGCATTGGAGGACAGAGAGTTTCAATTTCTATTCCCTATTGTTGGTATTTTAAGACAACTAGCAACTTAAGCATTCCCTTTTTTCATCTCCCATGTCTGTTTATTTCCATGAAAAACGGATTGACAAAGGATATAATAGTATTTGTTACCTTGAGACTTTAAAATTCAGTGCCATAGGTTCTGTAGTGTATGTATTTTTTTTAGTTAATCCTTGCAAATGTTTTAAGTACTATTATGTTCAACTGTAGCTTCTTTAGAGACTCTTGTCAAGTTGCTCAAGTACATGAACCAGTTCATTAGTGTAATTACTACATATTGAGTACCCCTTTCTGAAAACCCAAAATCTGAAAACCTCTGAAATCCATGGTGTCACAAATGTAAAATTCGACAAGGCATTGGGCAGGTTCGCAAGTGATATGCATGTCTCTGCGTGCCACAGCCAGTTTTGAGAAGAGACTTCACATATGTAATTAACAGAAGTTGTTGAGAAATAGAAAACACTGCATAAAATGAGAAATGAATATCTCAATGATGTATTGAAAGAGTGGATTTTTCAGCATTGGAATGAACTGATGCCATTTAACAGTATGCTGATCATGAAACAAGCAAATATCTATCATGATGAACAGAAAATTGAATGTAATTGAAAATTTAGCAGTCTGGTTGCAGAAATTTCAGAAAAGTCATGGCACTAAATGGTTTAAAGAGTGCTGATCATAGATGAATTTGCCATGATTGTTGCTGATGAACATGTAACACCAGAGCTAGTCTACAATCCTGATGGTTTTTATGCTTTACATATAACCTAAAATAAGTAAAATACAAGTATAGTATACTGTAGCCTTTTAATCAAAACATAACATCATATGTGGAACCTTAAAGCTTGCTGCTATGTGTTGATGTTCAACAGTTAGATTCACATATGCTTCCAATGCTGCTTTTGGTACCCTGCACACATTATATTTTCACGATATTAATGGTATATAATATTTTTTGCTGTTTGGTGCCTACGTGTGATGAACAAGTGGAAAACAAAGACTGCTTACTGGTAGCACATAAATATAGAGTCGAAAATGATGGCAATCCCAAGCTATTTCATTATGTATTCCAAATCTAAAACACTAGCCCCAAGTATTTTGGATAAAGAATAGTCACCCTGTAATTTATTCTCTCATAATGCCATCCTTCTTCCGAATTTTTAGTTTAACTCTGTCTCATCTAGAGTTGAAGATTGAATCATTTTTTCCATGTCTTCCAATAGATTCCTTCAATATAAATCACGAACAGCTGTTATTTTGAAAATAAGTCATATTTTCTTCTACACTGACCATAAGATATACGAGAATTAGGCCATTCGGCCCATAGAGTCTACTCTGCCATTCCATCTGGACTCATTTATTATTCCTCTCAACCCAATTCTCCTACCTTCTCCCAGTGATCCATGAAGCCCCTACTATTCAAGAACTATCAACCTCTGACTTAAATGACTTGATCTCAACTGTTGTCTGTGGCAATGAATTCCACACAGTCACCACCACTGTCTGGCTAAAGAAATACTTCCTCATCTCTGTCCTAAAGGGATGTCTTTGATTTTGAGGCTGTGCCCTCTTGTCTTTGACTCCCCTATTATATGATACATCATCTCCACATCCACTCTTCCTAGACCTTTCAATATTTGATAGATTTCTTTGAGATCCCCCTCATTCTTTTAAGCTCCAGCAAATACAGGCCCAGAGCCATCGTATGCTCCTCGGATGTTAACCATTTCATTCCCAGGATTATATTCGTGATCCTCCTCTGAACACTCCATTGCCAGCACATCCATTTTTTGATAAGGACCCAAGACTGCTTACCAACGTTGAAGGCTGCTTAGCTGACTACCTCCTTCATAAATCATTGGTGATATTTCTTTCTGAAGGAGTGTTTTGGTGTCATCATAATTGTGGATGTTTACTGTAATACAGGAAAATCCTCACCAACTAGCCTTGTCAATGAGTCCAGATGAAGGTTATTTGGAAAATCAAGCCCAAGCTGAAAAAAGAACACTAGAAGAGAAGGTCATCTCTCTATCAATGGAAGAAAAGAAAGAGATATATGAAAAAGGTGACTTTCTCTAGTGGTTGGGGCTGATATTAATATTTTTAATTTTAATTACTAATTTCCCATTAATTTGAAGGATGCTGAAACTGCAATGTTGATGTTACATTCACAAGCACCTGTAACCCCCACCCCACCCCAAGTGGCCATTTTGAATACAAAGCAGCAAGTTATAGTCTGCTGTTTACTCCTGGAGGACACTGTACCTATACTATCGATGGATAAGCAGTAGGGGAAATGTTGGTGACTTACAATTCTGGAATGTTTGTTGACTCCACTCTCAGACTCCTAGTTCCAGGGGCTTGCAGGACTTTGTGTTAAAATCTTAAACCTGAAACTTCATCTTGTACATTGCTTAGACTGAATAAAACATCTACAGCATATCATAGATTAAAATGCATTCAGTGTTCACTTCAGAAGTTGTGTTGTCCATGAAGTGTAGGCAAACGCTATTGCAGAAACATTTGGATGTTCAAGTTAAGAATTAATTTTATGGACTTTGAATTAAAATGTGTTTAAATCTAACTTTGCATTCCTGTCTACTTATGGTAACCTATTATCCATTTGTTTATCAAGCATATATTTTCTTCTCCCTTAATATCCTTTGATATAAAGAGTTTCAAAACTCAGGAAAAAAAAACTTTAATGGTGGGGTCCTGGGCACATCTTTCCCTCTCTATCCCTCTCTGCTTTTCGCAGGGATCGTTCCCTCCACGACTGCCTGGTCCACATGTCCCTCCCCACAGATCTCCCACTTGGTACTTAACCCTGCAAGCGTAAGTGCTACACCTGTCCCTACACCTCCTCTCTTACCACCATTCAGAGCCCCAAACAGTCCTTCCAGGTGAGGCAACACTTCACTTGTGAGTCTGTTGGGGTCATCTGTTGCATCTGGTGCTCCCGGTGCGGCCTCCTCTACATTAGCGAGACCCGACACAGATTGGGGGACCGCTTGGTCGAGCATCTCCGCTCTGTCCGCCACAACAGACGGTCTCCCGGTTGCCACCCACTTCAATTCTGCTTCACATTCCCATTCAGATATGTCCATACATGGCCTCCTCTACTGCCATGATGAGGCCAAACTCAGGCTGGAGGAGCAACACCTCATAAACCGTCTGGGTAGTCTCCAGCCCCTTGGTGTGAACATTGAATTCTCCAACTTCCGGTAATTTCCTCCCGCTCCCTTCCCCCATCCCAGTTTCACTCTGCCTCCTCTTCCAGCTGCCTATCACCTCTCTCATGATTCAGCCTTTTTCTTCTACCCATAGTGCTTTCCCCTTCCATTCCTTCTTCACCTTTCCTGCTTATCCCCTCCCTGCTTCCCTTCCCCCACCCCTTGATCTTTCCTCTTACTGGTTTTTCACCTGGCACCTACCAGCCTTCTCCTTCCCACCCTCCCCCCACCTTCTTTATAGGGCCCCTGCCCCCTCCCTCTTCAGTCCTGACGAAGGGCCTTGGCCTGAAACATTGACTGTTTGTTTCCACAGATGCTGTCCGACCTGCTGAGTTCCTCCAGCATGTTGTGCGTGTTGCTTTGACCACAGCATCTGCAGTGCACTTTGTGTTTACCTTGTGTGTTACAGTCGCCTGCTCTAGCTCCTTTAAACTACAGCAGGTGCATGTTTGATCTGCACAAACTTTCCTAGTAAGATATCCCACCTGTTCCTGAAACTTGTTTAGTAAACCATCTCTTATCCACTTCCAACACATAAATATCTTCTTTAAATAAGGAGACCGATACTGTACACAGTACCTCACATATTGCCTCACTATCGCCTTATCTAACTTAAGCATAACCACCTTTCTTTTGTATTTATCTCCCTTCACAATAGATGATAATATCGTTATCTTTCCTAATTACCTGCTCACCCTGTATACTAGTCTTTTGTAAAGGTTTGAGAAGAGATATAGTAGTGATACTTAAAGATGATATTAGTACAAAGATTTATTCAGTATTTTGGCTTTAGATATTGTAGCAATTTTGTTTATTACAATAGTAATACTTATTGTGTTTTGTCATTTATAAGATGCTTTAAAGTATCAATGGGCAATGTGATTAATTACTTAACATCTTCATACTTTCTCAGGGCTCAAACTGATAGCTACACAGAGTACGTCTCAAGATGCATCTTGTCTTCCAGCACTTAAAATTTCTGATATTCAGCAAACATTTCCTTTAACAGCTGTCCAAATGGATTGTGTAGGTGAGATTGTTAACCTGCATGGGGTTATCATAGTTAAGTGCAGTTTAAATGTATTGATACTTAGAATGGCTGTGAGAAGTTTCTTGTGTACCTTCAGTTCCCCTTACAAAGAATTAGTTTAAGAATAATTAGGAAGAGACATGAAATGATGACTTTAACAGTGCTGTCCATGTCCTGTGAATGAACAAAACAATGAGCGATCGCTTTGTTTACTACTTGTCAGATCTGCCGGGATAGGTGAATTTTTTGTTCACATCTTGTTCAGTTAACAATGGTGCTAAAAGTGTCTTCCTGGCATAAAATTTTCATCTTTGGATTATTATTAACAGTTTAACTACTTACTGGAAGACATAAATATACCAGCTACACAAGAGCACCATCAGTGAGCATGTAGATCTTTCTTTATAATTTGTCTGGAGAAGTACTTTGTAAATTAAATCAGACTTATATTTTGCAAATAAATGGTTATAATCGAATCTCAAATGCCTTACGATGAGGAAATAAATTACTGTTATGAACCATCAAATGTCAGAGTTTATAAAGTACCAGTTGCACTTCACAGACTGATCTGATAATTTGTATCAGTTCTGCTTAGAAAGAAACCATCATCTTTATTTCAGCAAAGATAACCAAGAGTCATTCTACCATAAGACTGTCAGACATAGGAGCAGAATTGGGCCATTCAGCCCATTGAATCTACTCCACAATTCCATCACAGCTGATCCCAGATCCCCCTCAACGTACACCTGCCTTCTCACCATATCCTTTGATGCCCCGACCGATCAAGAAACAATCAACTTCCACCTTAACTATGCCCACGGACGTGGCCTCTACCACAGACTAGCAGAGTATTCCACAGATTTACTATACCTTTGTTCTAAAGGATCGCCCCTCAATTCTGAAGCTGTGTCCTCTAGTTCTGGATACCCCCACATAGGAAACATCCTCTCCACATCCACCCTATCTATTCCTTTCAACTTCCTGTAGGTTTCAATGAGATCCACCCCCACATTCTTCTAAATTCCAGTGAGTACAGGCCAAAGCTGCTAAACGTTCCTCATGTTAACCCCTTCAATCTCAGAGTCATCCTCCTGAACCCTCTCCAATGAGAACACATCCTTTCTAGATATGGGGCCCAAAGCTGTAGATAGTACTCCAAGTGCAGCCTGACTAGTGTCTTATAAAAACTCAACATTATCTCCTTGCTTTTACAGTGGCATGCAAAAGTTTGGACACCCCTGGTCAAAATTTCTGTTACTGTGAATAGCTAAGCGAGTAAAAGATGACCTGATTTCCAAAAGACATAAGGTTAAAGATGACACATTTCTTTAATATTTTAAGCAAGATTACTTTTCCATTTCCATCTTTTACAACTTCAAAATAACAAAAAAGGAAAAGGGCCCGAAGCAAAAGTTTGGGTACCCTGCATGATCAGTACTTAGTAACACCCCCTTTGGCAAGTATCACAGCTTGTAAACGCTTTCTGTAGCTAGCAAAGAGTCTTTCAATTCTTGTTTGGGGGATTTTCGCCCATTCTTCCTTGCAAAAGGCTTCTAGTTCTGTGAGATTTTTGGGCAGTCTTGCATGCACTGCTCTTTTGAGGTCTATCCACAAATTTTTGATGATGTTTAGGTCAGGGGACTGTGAGGGCCATGGCAAAACTTACAGCTTGCGCCTCTTGAGGTAGTCCATTGTGGATTTTGAGGTGTGTTTAGGATCATTATCCTGTTGTACAACCGTTTGTAGAAGCCATCCTTTTTTCATTTTCAGCTGTTTTACAGACAGTGTGATGTTTGCTTCCAGAATTTGCTGGTATTTAATTGAATTCATTCTTCCCTCTACCAGTGAAATGTTCCCTGTGTCATTGGCTGCAACACAAGCCCAAAGCATGATCGATCCACCACCGTGCTTAACAGTTGGAGAGGTGTTCTTTTCATGCAATTCTGCACCCTTTTTTCTCCAAACATACCTTTGCTCATTGCGGCCAAAAAGTTCTATTTTAGCTTCATCAGTCCACAGGACTTGTTTCCAAAATGCATCAGGCTTGTTTAGATGTTCCTTTGCAAACTTCTGACACTGTATTTTGTGGTGAGGCTGCAGGAAAGGTTTTCTTCTAATGACTCTTCCATGAAGGTCATATTTGTGCAGGTGTCACTGTACAGTAGAACTGCACCACCACTCTAGAGTCTGCTAAATCTTCCTGAAGGTCTTTTGCAGTCAAATGGGGGTTTTGTTTTGCCTTTCTAGCAATCCTACGAGCAGTTCACTTGGAAAGTTTTCTTGATCTTCCAGACCTCAACTTGACCTCCACCATTCCTTTTAACTGCCATTTCCTAATTACGTTACAAACTGAGGAAATGGCTACCTAAAACACTTTGCTATCTTCTAGCCTTCTCTTACTTTGTGGGCATCATTTATTTTAATTTTCCAGTGCTAAGCAGCTGCTTAGAGGAGCCCATGGCTGCTGATTGTTGGGACAAGGTTTGAGGAGTCAGGTATTTATAAAGAATACATACACGACGCTGAAAGAACTCAGCAGGCCAGGCAGCATCCGTGAGAAAAGAGTAGCCAACATTTCGGGCCGAGACCCTTCATCAGGAATGGGGGGGGGGGGGGGGGGAAGAGAGGGCTGAAGCCCAGTAATAGAGATAGGGGAGGGGGTAAGGCCTAGAGGTGCCAGGTGGAAAACCAATCAGAGGAAAGATAAAGGGGGGAGGGGGAGGGGATAAGCATGAACGACCTGTAGAGATAAAGAAGCAGAAAGTTGAAAGGGGAGAGAGGCAGAGAGGGACCTGGGATAGGGGAAGGGGGAGGGGGAGGGAATTACCAGAAATTGGAGAATTCAATGTTCATACCACCAGGCTGGCAGCTACTCAGACGGTAGATGAGGTGTTGCTCCTCCAACCTGAGTTTGGCCTCATCATGGCAGTAAAGGAGGCCATGTATGGACATATCTAGATGGGAATGAGAGGCAGAGTTGAAGTGGGTGGCAACCGGGAGGTCCTGTCTATTGTGACAGACGGAGCGTAGGGGCTCGACGAAGCGGTTCCCCAATCTGCGTCGGGTCTCGCCGATGTAGAGGAGGCCACACCGGGAGCACTGGATGCAATAGACTACTCCAGCAGACTCGCAGGTGAAGTGTTGCCTCACCTGGAAGGACTGTCTGGGGCCCGGAATGATGGTAAGGGGGGAGGTGTAGGGACAGGTGTAGCATTTGCGCTTGCAGGGATAAGTGCCAGGTGGGAGTTCTGTGGGGAGGGACGTGTGGACCAGGCAGTCATGGAGGGAACGATCCCTGTGAAAAGCTGAGAGGGGTAGGGAGGGAAAGATGTGCTTGGTGGTGGGTTGCAGAGGATAATGTGTTGGATCCGGAGGCTGGTGGGATGGTAGGTGAGGACAAGGGGAACCCGGTCCCTGTTGTGACGGGAGGATGGGTTAATGGCTGAAGTGCGGGAAGTGGAGGAGATGCGGGTGAGGGCATCTTTGATGATGCCAGAAGGGAAACCACGATCCTGAAAGAAAGAGGACATTTGAGAAGTCCTGGAACGGAAAGCCTCATCCTGGGAGCAGATGCAGCACAGACAGAGGAACTGGGAATAGGGAATGGCATTTTTGCATTGGGCAGGGTGGGAAGAGGTATAGTCAAGATAGTTATGGGAGTCAGTGGGTTTGTAGAAGATGTCAGTGGATAGTCTGTCTCCAGAGATGGAGACCGAGAGATCGAGAAAGGGGGGAGAAGTGTCCGAGATGGACCAAGTGAATTTAAGGGCTGGGTGAAAGTTAGAAGCAAAATAGATGAAATTGATGAGCTCAGCATGGGTGCAGGAAACAGCACCAATGTAGTCGTCAATGTAGCGGAGGAAAAGTTGGGGAGTGGTGCCAGTATAGATTTGGAGCATAGACTGTTCCACATAACCCACAAAGAGGCAGGCATAGCTGGGGCCCATGCGAGTGCCCATGGCTACGCCCTTGATCTGGAGAAAGTGGGAAGAACCAAAGGAGAAGTTATTGAGAGTTAGAACAAGCTCCGCCAACCGGAGGAGTGTGGTGGTGCTGGGGAACTGGTGGGGTCTGTTATCCAAAAAGTAGTGGAGGGCTTTGAGGCCTTCTTGATGGGGGATGGAGGTGTATAAGGATTGAACATCCATGGTATGAATGAAGATATTTATAAAGCTTTGAAATTTGCATCACCTTGCCTTTCCTAACAATGGCTGTGAACAAGCCATAGCCTTAACTAGCTAATTAAGATTTGAGACCTCGGTGAAAGTTATCTGAGAGCTCAAATCTCTCGGGATGCCCAAACTTTTGCATGGTGCTCCCTTCCTTTATTTCACTCTAAAATTGTACAGAACAAAAATAATACACTAATCTTGCTTAAAATGTTGAAAAGTATGTCTCGGCTTTAACTTTATGATTTTTGGAGATTACTCACTTAACTATTCACAGTAACAGAAATATTGACCGGGGGTACCCAAGCTTTTTCATGCCACTGTATATCCTATTCCCCTTGAAATAAATGCCAGCATTGCATTTCCCTTCTTTACCACAGACTCAACCTGTAAATGAACCTCTTGGGATTCTTGCACAAGGACTCCTAAATTCCTCTGTACCTCTGATGTTTGAACCTTCTCCTGATGAAGGGTCTTGGCCCGAAACGTTGACAGTGCTTCTTCCTATTGATGTTGCCTGGCCTGCTGCATTCCACCAGCATTTTGTGTGTGTTGCTCCCCATTTAGATAATAGTCTGCACTATTGTTCCTTTTACCAAAATGCAGTATCATTCATTTCCCAACACTATTCCATCTGCCACATTTTTGCCTATTCTTCCAATTTGTCTTAAGTCCTGCTGCAATCGCACTGATTCCTCAGCACCACCAACCCCTCTACCTTTCTTCACATCATCAGCCAGCTTTGCCACAAAATTTGTAAACATACTCCAACAGATTGAGTAAATAGCTGAATTTGGAAATAGAGGAACAAGAGAAGGGTTTAACTATTATGAGATTAGTCTGAGTCTGTTTAGATTTGTAGTAAAATGAGATATGGGCATTCATAGTAAACTACTGACCACATTAAATTTACCTTTTGAAACTTTGTGATGTTGATTTTATTCTGCTCTCTTTCCATTTAGGTGGAGAGGTACCCATTCAGTATTGTCATCAGCCAACCAATGGCATTGTTTACTTTAGGGCTTTCACTAGCCTTAATACTTTGCCTGAAGAGCTGAAGCCATTTGTACCACTGTTCTGCAATGTGATTACAAGGTAAGTTAGTGAAGTTGTAGATGCTCAGGTTAGCTCTTAAAATTGTAATGAAAAGAAAATCTTGCATTTACTCAGTGTCTGTCAAACAAAATCGGAAGTATTTTGCCTGATTACATCAATGAATTAATGAGAAATTAAATTATTAAAAAATACTTGAATACTTACGACTTGAAACCTTGAAAAATGAAAGATAACAAAGTATACTAAGTCATTACTGAAGAACAACCTGTGTCTCAGAAAACTATATTTGTGTACTGTCAAATGGTTAAATATTTCAAAAATTTTACAAAAGCTACTTCTGTCTACTTTAAGCCTGTTTATTTGTGCCAGTTTTGATTTCTCAGCTCTTCGATGTGATTGTCTTAAGTGTTTATTCGATCTGCTTAATTGTTTGACCCGAGTGATTTCCTCTTGATGTCAGGGAAGGTGAAATCCATATAGTGGAGATTGGGGCATCTTCTTGGGCAATGTTCCTTGAGGCCTGTGGTGTGATTTAACTGTTGATAAAATCTGGGTTGTGATTGCAAGAACTTAACATTGATTTAGAAAAAAATTACACAAATCTTTTTAATTTAGAGACTGACATTTTACTTAATTTTTATTTATTTAGGATGGGCTGTGGGAACTTAAATTATAGAGAGCAGGCACAGCAGATTGAGTTGAAGACTGGAGGGATGTCTGCCTCGCCTAAGATTCTCCAAGATAATGAAAACTTGGATATGTATGAACAGGTACAACGCATTGTATCTAAACTAGAAATATAAAGTGGAATTAGCTATATTTGGTATGACATTTATTCACACTAGGAAGGCAAACATTCTGAAATTTAAAGTAAACAAACAAAACTTTACATCAGTGTCAAACCTGCAAAATTAGTGGTTGAGGGCTTTCCATTTGAAAAAGGTAAGGCTATTTTTTTAATATTAACTATCTAAGTGCCGATGGAAGGTGCTAATCTGAAAAAGAACATTGTGTTAAGGTGGCAATTGTAATGTTCATGCTCGTAAATATTTTGCAAGGGCATAGTTGTAACATTAAGATTCAGAGAGACATATTGCAAGGGCAGGCCTATTAGCTCTCCTTTCCAGGGTATCAGAGATGTTGTTCTTCTTCCAAGAACGGTGTTTCTCTTCTTCCACCATCGAAGCTGCCCTCACCCACATCTCCTCCATTTCTCGAACATTGGCGCTCATCCAATCTTCTTGCTGCCTAACAGTGAATAGAGTTCCTCCTGTCCTTACATACCATCCCATGAGCAACTTCCACCATCTCCAAAGGGATCCTACCACCAAATGTATCTTTATCTCCCCCCCCACCCCGCTTTCTGCAGGGATTGCTCCCTCAATGATGCATTTTCAATTCTCCCTTCCCACTAATCTCCCTCCCTGCACTTATTTCTGAAAGCAGCCAACATTCTACACCTTCCTATTCACTACCTCCCTCACGTCCATTGAGGGCCCCAGACAGTCCTTCCAGGTGAGGCAAGTCTGCTGTGGTCATCTATTTTGTCTGTTGCTCCTGATGTGGCTTCCTACTTTGGTGAGACCTGTTATAAATTGGGGGACTGCTTCTTTGAGCCCCTCCACTCCATCTATCAAAAGTGGAACTTCCTGCTGGCAAAATGTTTTAATTCCAATTCCCATTCCCACTTCAACGTATCAATCGGGTTGGAGGAGCAACATCTTATAATCCGTTTGGATTGCCTCCAACCTGATGGCATGAATATCGATTTCTCCTTCCAGTTAAAAAAAATTCCCTCCCCCTGCCCTTCTCTTCTAGTCCCCACTTAGGTCTCTTATCTCTTCTCACTTGCCTATCATCTCCCCCTGGGTTGCCTCCCCTTTCCTTTTTTCCTTTGGTCCACTATTGGCTCTTCTCAGATTACTTCCTCTCTAGCCCTTTTCCCATTCCCGCCTGCCTGGCTTCACCTATCACCTAGCTATCGTCCTTCCCCTTGCCCCTCTTTTTTATTCTGGCAACTTTGCCCTTCTTTTCCAGTCCTGAAGAAGTGTCTGAGCCCAAAGCGCCGACTGTTTATACATTTCCATAGACATCTGACTTGCTGAGTTCCTCCACCATGTTGTGTGCATTGCTTTGGATTTCCAGCATCAGCAGGCTTTCCCGTGTTTATGTCATGCTAATCAAGGTGCCTTCCTGAGCTCATCCAATTTTCCTGTCTTTGCACATATTCCTCTAAGCCTTTCTTCTTCATGTACCTGTCTAAATGTTTTTAAACATAATTGTAAATGCCTGTCCAGTTGCTTCTGATAGCTCATACCATAGTATGATCTTTATTATGAGGACTTGTTTGAGCATCAATAAATATCTATTGGGAAGAGTTTTAATATTACCTGCTAAATAAAATCAAATAGAAAGTAAATAGCTTGTGGCCAGTTGAAGAGCAATAGCAAAGAAATGATTAGAGGGGAGATTTTGGACAAAGAAGCATTCTGTATTAGGGTTATGGGGAAAAGACAGGTAGGTAGAGATGAATCCATGGCCAGATCAGTAATGATCTTATTGAATGGCAGAGCAGGCTCGATAGGCCAGATGGCCTACCTCTGCTCCTATTTCTTAACGTAATGCCCTGGATCATATTTTTACTGTTATCCTGTATGTATTTAATTTTGGCAGTTCTGTAAGAGTAGCTTGTTTACAGCTTGTTCCATTTTCAGCTTGTTTGGGTTATTGTTCAAGATAAGAAATGAGGAAAAATGTGTGCCATCCAATTATGATGGTCAAGTTTAGGGGAAGTTTCTCTGGTGAGGGACACTTAAGGTTGGACTTGGGGTTTTGTTCGTGAGGAGATGAAGAGGGAAGACATGGGAAGGAAAAGGTCGTAGGATTTGGCCTGGAGTGAGACCGTGATTCGACGCAAACCGGGGTGAGATCGATTCAGGATTAGTGACTTGGAGAAACTGTGAGCTCCAGCTTGTGCACATTGAAGAGATTTGGCACGCCAACAAATACACAAACTCATAATAGAGTATAGCCGCTGTCTTGCCTTTATAACTACGTCGATATGTTGAGACCAGGTTAGATCCTCAGAGACCTTGACACCCAGGAACTTGAAACTGCTCACTCTCTCCATTTTTGATCCTTCTATGAGGATTGGTATGTGTTCCTTTGTCTCACCCTTCCTGAAGTCCACAATCAGCTCTTTGATCTTACTGACGTTCAGTGCCAAGTTGTTGCTGTGGCACCACTCTACTAGTTCGTATGTCACACTCCTGTATGCCCTCTCATCACCACCTGAGATTCTACCAACAATGGTTGTATCGTCAGCAAATTTATAGCTGGTATTTGAGCTGTGCCTTGCCACGTAGTCATGTGTAGATAGAGAGTAGAACAGTAGCCTTAGCACACACCTTGAGGTGCGCCTTCTGATGTATCCTCATACTTTATGCATCCGACCATTTAAAAAAAGCTTTCCCATTGCTTTTTATTGTCAAATGTTTTTGGTACTATTCTCATTTCCATATTCTTTTCTTTTGCTTTAACGGTTATTACTCTTGTGTATCTTGTGTAAATAATGTTCAGCATATGTTTAAACATTCCTGTTCTCTGTACATTAGGGTGTGTTGTTTACATCTCTGTGTCTGGACAGAAACCTGCCTGACATGATGCAGCTTTGGACAGACATTTTTAATAGGTGAGGACTAGTTCATAATTGTTCTAAAACGTGTGGGAACTTTGTTTTTCTGCTATGATTAATTCATCTTGTCATCTTCAAATATGTCAATGGAAGCTCGTTGATCAGTATGGAGTAAGTTTAGTAGAAACATGGCCTTTTGCCAAATTATGTTCAGCATGATCTTTAAAATTAGGGGATAAAACTGGAAAAATAGTATTGAGATTTCAAGGCTAATACTGTTGGAGCGTTTTTGTGTTCTTACATGATTAAATCAGTACACTCAGAAGGTTTGCATGATGAGCAAAATGCATGTAAGGAATACTATTCTGCAGTAGACAATGCCTCTGTTCAATTAAACATTTTGATTCGTTTTGATTGTGCCTTTGCAATTGAATAAATCAGAAAGATTTTGAAACAGTTGTTCTGTAAATAATTAAGCATCAAGTAGTTCTGATGAAAACAAATGGCCTGAAACATTCATTTTGCTTTGTTGCCATATTGCTACCTGACCGTTTGATTATTTCCAGTCATTTTTGTGTTTATCTCGTATTTCTGCTATTCTGCTGTTTTTGTTTTTTGATCTTTGAACAGTACAATCAATAGCCTATCTCTTTTCCACTCCTGCAGTCCACATTTTGATGATGAGGAACATTTCAGAGTTTTAGTTATGATGACTGCACAGGAGCTGTCCAATGGGATTCCAGACACAGGACATCATTATGCAGCAGTTCGAGCTGGCAAGACACTAACCCCAGCAGGAAATCTGCAAGAAATATTTAATGGATTAAGTCAGGTAGAATTTGATCATTGTTCTCCTTTTTTCCCTCCTTCATTCCCTACTTCATAGTATTTTTATATGGAAAGAAAAAGAGTTTGTCATTATCCCTAAAGAATGGGGAAATAACTTAAATCTGGCATTTGTTATTTGATTAAAAAAAAACACATAGATGCTTTCAGAATAAGGTTTTTTGATTTTGTGGCAGCAGTACAATGCAATACATAAAAATGGTGAGAAAAAAACTGAATTACAGAAAGTATATGTTCAATAGTTAAATAAGTGGTGCAAAAATAGAAATAAAAGAGTAGCGAGTTAGTGTTCATGGGTTCATTGTCCATTCAGAAATCGGATGGCAGAGGGGAAGCAACTGTTCCTGAATCTTTGAGTGTGTGCTTCCAAGCTTCTGTACCCCCTTCCTGATGGCAACAATGAGAAGAGGGCATGTCCTGGGTGATGGTGGGGGGATCTTTAATGATGGATGCCACCTTCTTGAGGCATCGCTCCTTGAAGATGTCCTGGACACTACAGAGGCTTGTGCTCATGAAGGAGATGAAGTTTCACGTCTCTGCAGTTTATTTCAGTCTTGTGCATTGCCCTCCCCCCCAATACCAAACAGTGATGTAGCCAGTTAGAATGCTCTCCACAGTACATCTGTAGAAAGTTTCAAGTGTTTTTGGAGTCGTACCAAATCTTCTCAAACTCCTTATGAAATATAGCTGCATTTGTGCCGCCTTTGTAGCTGCATCGATATATTGGCTCCAGATTAAATATTTAGGGACATTGACACCCAGAAATTTCATTTGCTCACTCTTTCCATTTCTGATCCCTCTATGATCTCTCGTCTTACCCTTTCAGAAGTTCACAGTCAGTTCTTTGGTCTTACTGACATTGAGTACAAGGTTGTTGCTGTGACACCACTCAATTATCTGATATATCTCAGTCCAGTACGCCCTCTCGTCACTGTCTGAAATTCTGCCAGTGATGGTTAGTGTCATCATATTGTGATATGATAGTGTCAGCAAATTTAAAGTTGGCATTTGAGCTGTGCCTAGTCTCACAGTTATGGGTGTAGAGAGAAAGGAGCATTGGCCAAGCACACAACCCTGAGGGGCACCAGTGTTGATTGTCAGCGAGGTGGAAATGTTGTTTCTGATTCACCTGAATTGTGGTCTACCAGTTCGGAAGTCAAGGATCCAGTTGCCGAGAGAGGTACAGAGGCACTGGTTTTGGAGCTTTTCCAAAAGAACTGTAGGAATGATTGTGTTAAATACCAAGCTATAGACAATAAACAGCATCCTGGCATAGATATTTGTATTGTATCCTTAGTTAGCCAAGCATAGAGTATAGGAATAAGGAGGTTATGCTAAAACATGCCTGTAGCTTGGCTACTGCATACAGTTCTGATCATTACATTCCAAAAAGATGTGATAGTAATCAAGAAGGTGCAAAACATAAAATGTTAAGAAGTAAAAACTTAAAGGTCTTTTTTAATGCACAGAGCACTTGCAGTAAGTTAGATAAGTTGAGAGCACAGGTATCTTGATATGATTATATTCTAAGTTCTGTTATGGAGATGTGGTTATAGGACTGGTCCATTATTCCAAAGATTAGGCCAAAAGGAAAAGTGGGTAGTATAGTGCTGGAAATAAAGGAATATATTGGAGGGCTTTGAGTTATGATGTGATACTGCATAGTAATGGTGGGTTGAAATCATGAATGGCAGAATAAAGAAGACACAGATGGGAACAGACTGCAGAGCGTAAATGAAAAAATATCTGGAGCATGTTTGAATGGAAGTGCAATTGTCTTGGGAGATTTGAATCTACATATTTCTTTAACCAAACTACAAGGGTATCGTAGAAGAACAACTTGTTGAGTTCATTAGGGATTGCTTCTTAGAGCAGTGTGTCAGAGAACCTATCATGAGAATAAATTTATTTATATGTGGTTATGAGTAATGAGGAAGGGTAAAAGGTTTTGTTGTTAAAGATCTCCTAGGATGATTGGTGATCACCACAGGATCAAAATTAGTGTCTTTACCTTAAATATGTGCAATTATAACGGTATGAATGTGAAGCTGTTTAATGTGAACTGGGAAAATAAGGAGGCAGGTCAGTAGGATGTAAACAGGTACTCAGATAGTTGGCTCATAATGCTGAGCAGAAATGTATCCCAACTGGGAAGATGGATTCCCTGAGAGAACAGTTAACCAAAGTCAAGAATAATATTAAATTGAAAAGAAGAGCGTACAGATTGTAAGGGTTAATGGTAGGTAGGCCAGAGGACTGGGAAGTTTTTGGGATCCAGTAGTGAAAGTAAAAAGCTCTCTTTTTTTTAAAAAAGCAAAACATTGATTTTGAGAGGAAACTTGCAAGCAATCTCATAAGAGTTTGATATGTAAATGAAAAGAATGTATCTAGAGGACTAGGGATTCAGCATGCTAAATAAATAACAGGAAATGAAGAAATGCCTGATATATTAAATCAGTTTTTTCCATTGGTCTTGACCTTGGAGGTCACTGCATAATGCAGGAGCGAATTTCAGATAAAAGGGAGAAACATAAACATCATGTTTGCAAGAAATAATGTGTTAAAGAAACTTCCTGTGTTGTTAAAGGCAGACAGATTACCAAGGCTCCATCCAAGGGCCTTAAGGAAGTGGCTGCAGAGCAACTAGACACATTGACATTTTGAAAACTTGCTTCATTCTAAGAGGGTTCTAGAGGATTAGAAAACAGCCAATATGATTCCCTTGCTCAAAAAGAGGAAGACGGGGAACTATAGTCCAGTTAGTTTGGCATGTATTATTGGTGAGATGCTGGAGTCATCAAAGGAATTAATAATTTTGGAAAGCTGAACACAATCAAACCTAGTCACCATGATTTTATGAAAGGTAAATCATGTTTGGTAAATTTGCTCAAAGTTTTGTGTATGTGACAGGAAGAATTGAGAAAGAGGAACCTGTAAAGTTAGTGTAATTTGATTCCAAAATACATTTGAGAAGGTGCTGTTTTAGAGGCTGGTGTGTAATTCAAGAGCCCAATATATTAGAAAAAAGCAGCTAGCGTAGATAGAAAACAAAATTAGAATGAATGTCTTTTTCAGGCTGAAACGATCTTGGTCCTCAGTTGTTTACTATTTACATTAGTAACCTGGAGGAGGGAATAAATTATAAAGCTTTCAAGCTTTTATATGAAATTGTGTTTAAATATTTTCCTCCAAAGGTGCACCAAATGAAGAGAATTGCAGAGATGCCTGAACTTACAACAATTATTCGCAAACTGCAACGTATTAAGATGCACTTAATGAGCAGTGAGAACATGAGGTGAGTTGCTAATATTCAGAAGCACACAATAATAATCAACTGAGTTAAAGTACACATAACTTCAAAGCCTGCATCCTCTGACTTTTTTGTAAAGAAGTTTCAAGTGGAATTTGATGGATATATATTAAAAATTAACTTTGCAGAACTGTAATTTTTAATATCAAGCAGGTAATATATTTACTACATCATCTATAATATGCATTAAAGCATTTAAACTTGGTTCTATTATTTTACTCTACAAAATCACATCCATAATGAGTATAGATTTTTTTCATTTCCCGATACCTGCCACTTTATCTCATGGTTCTGGCATTGTGGTTCATTTATAATTTATTAGCAATAATAATTGTAACAATAATAGTACAAAGTTGCTTTCCAGTGACTCTTAGAGTTAAGAACCTGACTTTTACAAGACTCATGGCATTTAAAGTAAAAAATAATTGGTAGGTTGTGCTTCAATTTAAGATAAAATTATCTAGATGGTCCATTATTCTCATGTAAACATTGTTTCCATCTTGTTAAAGAATCAGTTATTTCTGTACTGACATAATGATAATAAATGTATATTAGAAATACTATTTTCTCATGATATTTAGTGTATAACATCATTATGTTAAATACAATGACCACAGTTTTGTATTATCAATTTGATTATTGCTTTGATTTACATTGTCTTGACATAGATGTGCAGTGAATGCAACTCCACCACAAATGCCAGAAGCATCAAAAGAAGTTGAAAAGTTCTTGCAAAATATTCCTGGATTTGGAAAGAAAAAGAAAGAAAAGAAACTCATCCGTTCAAATATTGTTGAGGTATTAATTTAAAAGTTTTAAAAGTTCTGTTATTGGGAAATCCCATCTGTCCAGCCATGTACAATATGTTTTACTTTGTTCTTGACTTTCGAGTTTTTCAGCTTTCATCCTCTGGCTCGATGTTTGATATTGACATTTATGTTCTTATTCTATTTGGAGTGAGTTCCTGTATATTTATCTCATCCTAATTTGGTTTATAGTTGAAGCATCTGTATTTGTATATTTGGGTCTATAATTAGAAAAGAATTAATTAAGTGAGCAAAATTTAGCAAATGGAATTTAATGTGGGGGAAGTGTGAGGTAATGCACTTTAGTAAGTGAAATCTAAAAGCAGATTCTTATCTAAATGGAGAATGATTGCAGCTGAACAAAGTGTAGAATATTGTCGTCCATAAATCGTAAGAAAAGTTAGCTGGCAAGTATAAAAGGTCGTGCAAAAAGCTAGCTGGAATTTAGAAATAGAGAATTAATTTTACAGTTGTAACATAAGAGATCAGCTGAGGGCACAGCTGGAATGCTGAACAATTTTGGTCCCCTTATTTAAGAAAGGATTGGCAGCTGTCATGGAGCATTATAGCACAGAAATCGGTCCTTTGGTCCATCTAGTCCATGCCAAAATGTTGTTCTGCCTAGTCACATTGGCCTGCACCTGAACCATAGTGCTCCATACCCCTCCCATCTTATCCAAACTTCTCTTAAATGTTGCAATAGAATCCACATCATCGCTTCCGCTGGCAGCTCATTCAAAGCTCACACCACCTTCTGAGTGAAGAAGCTCCCCCTCAGGTTCTACTTAAGTATATCTCCTTTCACTAAAAACCTCTCGTTTGCGTCTCACCCAACCTCAGTGGAAAAAGATACGCTTGCATTTACCTTATCTATACCCTTTGTAATTTTGTATACTTCTATTAAACATCCTCTGATTCTCCTATGCTCCAGGAAATAAAGTCCAAAGGGATTCACTAGGATGATGGGGTTGCCTTATCACAAGGCTAAAGATAAAAGAGTCACATTCTTTGAATTTAGAAGGAGAGGTAACATTATTGAAACATAAGATTCTTGGATGTTGTGAGAATCTTGAACAAATGCATATTGATACAATTAGAGAGAATACTCATTTAAAATCTGTGGATCCTTCATCACTGAAAATTGTAAGATTATTAGTGGTACTTAAAAGAAAGTAGATAAATTTCCGAAAAGGTGGGGAATTAGGATGAGTTGAAATTAGCCATAAGTGGAGCTGAAGTCTTAGGCAAATTAGCCATTATCTGTTTGAATTGCAGGATAGGATTCAGCTGAGTGAGTTGTTGTTGCCACAATTATCTGCCATCTTGTTTACCCTTCACTTTTCCCCATTTAAAAAAAGTGAAGGGTAAACAAGATGTCAATGTGCCCATGAAGAAGAACAGTTAAATTGATCCCTCAAACATGATATTCTGCAGATGCTGGAAATCCAGGACAACACACACAATGTTGAAGAACTCAGCAGATGGAAATGAATAAACAGTCGACATTTCAGGCTGAGCACTTCATTGGGATCAATTGATCTCTCTGTGCTGTGTATGATGCTTTAAGAACGATACTGGGATTTTTCCCAATTATCAAATAGTCATTTTTCATTTTAACAGACAGTTGTGATTTAGTTCTATTAGTAATCTAATTTTTGAGACCACTTCAGTTATCTAATTGGAAAAAGTCATTAAAAGAAGTAGACTAATCAGGATATATAATTAAACCTTCTCCCTAGCCTCATAGTCACCATTCAAATACTGTGTCCTGACACAGATTCCAAGAACAGATTCCTTAGCTTAGATGCTGGGGAATACATAACCTTGGCCCTTTTGACAGGCCCAAGGGAGTCCAGTGGTGGTCAGTTGCCAGGACATAGTTTGTGTAGCTCAGCCTTTAAGTCTGGAACTTATTGCTTATATATATGCTAAGTACTGAAACGTGCTTTTGTTTGGAACTGTTGACATTTTGTAGAAAAATCCCAAATATTGCCATTAGTCTATATTTACTTTCTTTATTATTCTCAAATGTTAGTGTTTTCCACGGGAATATTTGCCTATTGTACTAGTTCAAGGTTTTTTGAAAGATGTGAGAATACTTCATCTTTGGAAGTCAATTAGTAATTGGTGCCTTTTCTCAAGGTGATATCAGGATAATTAGACAATTAAAGCAACCCCAGATCAATTCTAGCTGCCGTTGCCTGACACCTATCTCTATTATTATTTTTGTTTCTTAGTATGGTCAACATTTAAGTTCCTTGGTGTCGAATTTCCTATGTCCACGATATTTTGTTTCTGTGATAAATATTGTAGACTTCTTCACCCCCATCGATATGGCCGAATACTACCCTCAAGAGGCATCTGAGGCCTGATGCAGCTGATATTGTTCTTGTGAAAATGAGTTGTCTTAAGCATCCTTTTGAAAATGTGAACAAAAACCTAGCTATAATTTTTGAGTTGAGTAATAGTACAACTTCTTTGCCAAATTGTTTTGTTTTGGAAAAGATCGGAGTGACCATAAATTATTGACCAGCAATGTGCACTGGTTATATTTAATTCCAGTCAATGGCCTAACTCAAAAAAAAAATTCTTTCTGGCATAACTTCAGTAATGGAAGTGAACTTTGAATGTTTTAATGAATGTATTCTGCTGAGTTCAAGTCGCATTTAAATCAACTTATGAAACAGTTGAAATTTAGGAATTTTTTTCATTGTAGCATTCCATTCTTCCCTTAGTGGCAACATCACTGTCTACTATATTCCCACATTTCAACAAATGTTTGTTGATCTTTAAATATAAAGTTTAAAAGATTAAAAATATAGCTAACATTGATTCTTTTTCTTCTAGAAACCACTTAATCCTGAAGTTGAGAGTGGAGTGTCTGGAGGTTCGAGAGCTACCAGAAAGCTGGTGTTTGTAAGACTAATACATTTGAACTGATCATAACTGTCCTTACTAGCTACCTTATTTGTTCCATTAATGTTTTCCAAATGGTGGTCTGTGTATGTGAACTGCTAACTTTTTATCTGCCTGAACACATGCTACGAAATATTTTAAAATAGCATGTGTTAGCATGTGTTTAAAGATAATTTAATTCTACATATTTTCATGCTAATATGAAAATGTTAAAGCTCTGTGTGACTCCCCCTTGTAGGAACCTATCTTCAAGGCTTGTCAAATGAGAACACACTTCCAGCTTCCTTTTCCTGTGAATTATGTTAGTGAATGTATTCGAACCGTTTCCTACATGAATCCAGACTTTGCCAGGTAATTGCATTGGCATACATTTGTGAAGATTTATTTTGAATGCAAGTCAAAGTAAGGAAGAAAAACAGTTTATACGTTGTGTTTTTGATCTGAAATTCGAGAAACTGCTTAAACCTTTGTGCTAGATATGACATCAGTCTTGACTTTATTCAGAGAAGTGAATGAAACTAACATCCCCTAGTGGTCTTCAAGTAAATTAATATATTTAGGAGAAGAATGAAATTGACTAAATTTTTCTCCAGATTTTTTTTAATATAAAGAAATGCTGCCTTCAGGGAAGGGAATTAAATTGAAATTGGCATTCAGTAATCTTGTACAAGACAGTACATTGGAGAAGAAAATGGTTTTATAGGTAATTTCACACTATGTTGAAATTTATTCCACCCCCAGTTTCTAGTCCTTGCTGAATTGGCTGATATCAGCCATGTCAGAGGGGTGGTAAAATTAGCTTGTACTAGGAGGGAGAACAAAATCTGCCAGGTAGCTCTCCAATGAGCCACATTTGGAGAGGAGTCATTGTATGTGAGATACTGCACATGTATAGTCATATAAATAAAAGGTTAATAGAAATTATAGGGATATTTTTGAGCAGTACTGTACTGGCACGTCAAATGAAGATGCTAAGATGGCATATGGTGTGATTTCATGGGTTTCCTGCAGGCGTTCCAGTTTTTTCCTACATTCCAAAGATTTGTGAGGCTTGTAGGTTAATTGCTCACTTGGGTGTAATTGGGCAATGTGGACTGGAAAGGCCTGACATCGTGCTTGATATCTAAATAAAATATAAATAAATCACCTTTCTTTTCCCAACTTATCACAGATTTAATTCCTTTTCTTAATTCATAAATGTGCCGAACATAAATGTTTCTATCCATACCGTACAGGATATCTAACCTTCTGTATTTCAATGGGATGAAAGGAAATAAATGAAAATAAGTGACTTGTCATTTCTTTGTAGAGAATGTTACAACAGAATGCATACCAGTGGGCTTCAGTAACTTCATTATTCAGTAACCAGTAGCTTAATTATTTTTTATGTTCTCTGGAGAATATTTGTCATTACCCATACAGTTACCTTGTCTCTAAATTAACTTTTATTTATAGACTTGCTGTTCTTGCACGGCTATTGTCTGCTAAATTCCTCCACCGTGAAATCAGAGAGAAAGGTGGCGCATATGGAGGTGGTGCCAACTTGAGCAACAGCGGTCTGTTTTCATTCTATTCCTACAGGTACCAGTGACTTTAAAATAGTGTTAATTGTGAAGAGAGAAAGATAACAGATTGAAATGTCAGTTTCCCCATGATCTTTAACAGGCATTAGAAACAACAAATGCATATAACTTTTCAACTAAGACTATGGACTTGATGCTGAAGTTTCAGATTAGACTGGGTAATTTTTTTTTAAACTAGTACAAACCTGATACCCCTCTAGTTTGGTCTTTAGTCATCTGCCCCAGTGTCTTGTGGCTAGATTTTGTTTTACCTTGTTTGAAGCCATACCTGTGCTTATTATACAGTAAGTGCTATAAATACAAGTTCTTGTTATTCAGTGTATGTGTTTACATGTGTAACATTATCATTGTTTATGTTGATGGCCACAATGTGAATGAAAATCGCCTCTAGCAAAAAGGCAGGTCAAGGGAGAAGAAAATTTGCATTGTACAACAATTGAGATTGAAAGAGTTTTGAATCTGCAAAGGAAATTTACTTTAGTATGTTTATATAAAACTAAATGATCTAATAGGATACAAATTTGCACAGAGTTAGTTTGTTCCCTCATTTTAGGCTTCAAAGGTAATTTTTCAGTCTTCAAATGCTGATGGATGTGTAGCCATAAGACTGCTCTAGAATTTAAAATAGTCTGATCGTAGATTTGTGATGTTCATCAATGACTAGGTACTTTGAAGATGATAAAACATGAGCAAATGGTGGACTGTTAAGAATACAAAATATGAGAAAATAATAGTCTTGTTTTAAATCAAAATCTTCCAGAGATCCAAATTCTCTCGATACAATATCTACATTTAGACGAAGCATTGCTTGGGCCAAAGCAGGAAAATTTACACATGAAGATATTGATGAAGCTAAATTGTCTGTCTTTTCATATGTGGATGCTCCCATTGCACCATCAGACAAGGGTAAGAATATTTGATTTGTATGACAATCTCAGGATGTGAGAGTGTGGGGAATATAAAATAATGGTTGATTCACTGGTGATTGTGGAAGTCACAGGTAGTGGCTGATAGACTTATCAATTTGTAAAAGCATTTAAACTGCTGAAAAACCCCGCAGTGTGTAGTTTAAAAACAGAATGGCTACTAAGGTGAAGGCAGGCAACCCAATCCTTAGTGTAAAACTTCTCAGATTGAAAAAACGTGACTTTTGGGGACTTGTACATACATATAAATGAGCTGCAATAATTGGTGCCTGGGTCAGGCGGAGCAGAGTTGGGAGCATCAAACAGTCTCCCTTGCTGAGTCAGTGAGGCTGGTTGGTACCCATTCTTATAGCACCTGCTCATGCTTCATGTTGCAGCTCTTTCTGTGATACTCTCCCATTTGTTCATTTCTGAATTAAGAAAAAGAAAGGTTATGAGCAGTTCTCAGGAATTGACCCATTTTCTAAGCTTTGGGACTGCCTGTAATTAAATGACAAGCTATCCAACTTGCACCTCAGAAGCAGCTAAATTATGTTCCCATTTTTGATTTTGTTCTGTCCATTTTAACCTTTGACCAAATTCTAACCTGTTCTGTTTTTGAGGTTGAGACTGAGCATGTGCTGTCAGTTAGCAAATCTGTTAACTTCTACAAAAGCTCTTATTGGTATATCATTCTTAATGGAGTTTCTTGTGGTCAGAGATGACTTCCAAGTTCAAAGTAAATTATTATCTAAGTACAAATACGTCACCATATACAACCCTGAGTTTCATTTTCTTGTGGGCATTCAAAGCTGTATACAACTACACTGTCCATAGGGTCGCCATGAGTCAATGACGACTTAATGGCAGTCAACAACAACAATCATCTCCAACATCTTCTCAACCACTAACGTCAAACTAACTGCCCTCTAATTTACGTTCTTCTGCCTCTCTCCCTTCTTGGAGTGACATTTGCTTTTTCCTGTCCTCCTGGCCAGAATCTATTGATTCTTGAAAGAACACTACTAATAAAAAGTTCAAAGTACTGTATACAACTTTAAAATTCTTCTTATCCAGATAGCCACAAAACCAAGAAAAGAATGGCAACACGATCAACAACTTCTTTGATATGTATCTATCCTGTACCTTTCGAATTGCTCCCAGAGATTTCATCCATTGCTGCTCTGCTGACTTCTCTGCTAGTTTTTCCTTCCAGTCAACTTTAGCCAGCTCATTTCTCATGCCTCTGTAATTCCCTTTAGTCTACCGTAATACTGATAAATCTTTCTAGCTTCTCCCTCTCAAATTGCAGGGTGAATGTTATCATACTATGATAACATTGTTATTTTACCTTAAGCTCTCTGATCACTTCTGGTTCATTGTTCAACACCCAATGCAGAATAGTTGATCTCCTAGTGGGCTCAGCCACGAGCTGTAGGACTAACTGTTTCTGTAAAATTTTCTGCAGTTCTGGTCCCCATATTTTAGGTGGATGTGATGAAACTAAAATAAGATTATTGCCACCACTGGAGACCTTGAGATAAGGAGATTGGATAGCTGGAACTACTTCCCGTGAGTTGTATAAAAATCAAGGAAGACATTGATAAGAAAGATGATCAGTCTTTTTTGTTGATTAGGAGACTCTAAAATCAGGGACCATAGGTTTAATCTGAGCAGAAAGAGCTAAAATAGATGGGGCAAGATTTTCACATAGATGATGTAAAGAACTATCAGAAGAAGTGGTAGCAGCAGGTACTGTTAGTGTTAAAAAGACATCCGTATGGTTTCATGTTTGGGAAAGGTTCGGAGTGAGATGGGACTGACTCAGGAGGCACTTTGATTGGTTTCAGTGACATGTAACTCAACATGGTACTGGTACTCGTCCCTGCTGCACAAAGCCTCCTACGCACAAATGAAATTAGTCACTCCCTGTACCTCTGGAAACACTTGACAGTGAACACAGACACACAAGATGAAATTCTCTGTGGCTTTCACTGTGCCTTTAGTCATTTTAGCAAGTTTTGTTTTATAGTTGGGACAAATGATTACGACAGCAAACATAAGTGCATTTTTAGAGTTGCTCGAATGTATGAAGGGAATTTTAGCAAATGTATCATTTTTTTCTCTGCTTTGGTCACCAGGATTAGACCGTTTTCTCTATGGTATCTCAGATGATATGAAGCTGAAACACAGGCAGCAGCTTTTTGCAGTTGACCGCGATGGTTTGATAGAAGTAGCCGACAAGTGAGTTACTATTTTTTTAAAATTCCTGGATGCTAAATGGCAAAATTGCTTCATTTGCTTTTGCTTTCCTAGAAATTTACAAATTTCATAAAGGTTGACTTTGAATTTCTTTCTGCCCCATTACTGTTGAATGCTGTCCATTTCTAATTTTAGGGTGGTTTTGCCTAGGTTTTTCTGTTGCTTTTCATCAAATATTTGAATCTACAGTCTTAAGTGCAGAGAGGAGTGTCACAACAGTTTGAACTGACCAAAGTGATTTTTCTTAAGATATAGCTGAAGGTTAATCAATCTTTGAGGTCCTACAACTTCAACATAAGACATATGCGCATAACATTATGCTCTAATATTTGAACTCCAAAATGTAACGTTCTCTCATTAATGTAGGTAATCACATTAGTAAGCTTTTTCCCTCTTTTTTTTGTTTGTCAGGTATTTGACAGCTGGACATGGCACAAGTGGGGCTGCAATTTTAGGACCTGAAAATGAATCTATTAAACGAGATCCATCTTGGGTACAGCGATAATACTGAGTAAAAGGAGCATTAATACTGAAGGATCTCATCATTTCCCCAAGGTGTTACAGAATTATGATTCAACTGAAATGTTGATATTTCCTTCTGGTAAAGCTCTGAAGGAGGCAGATATGGAACCAATGTTGTTCTCTGATTTAAAGATGGCTCTAGGGTTTTTTGAATAGTACAATTAAGTGGAATTCCTTGTTACCTCAGTTTTTATGTTTGCAGCTGCTAAAACGGATTAAGTGTGGATTCCTACTGCTTGATGGAATTCAAGGCAAGTAGTGTATCCAGCACGCTGAATGTTTTCTCTCAAATTATGTAAAATGTTAATTCTATTCAAGAAATGCACAAGAATGTTTCCAAACATATTTAAGTCATGAATTCATTGGGACATTATATATAAAGTATCTGTATTGGAAAAGATTAAGACAAGTGGTTTATGTTATCCATTTAGATGGACCATAGCTCCTTGTATTTTAGAAGCTTTAACATTTGTATATTTTACTGATCTGAAATAAAACTTATGGATGTACTGATAAAACCTACTGAACACCATTTCAATTCCGTATTTTGTCTTGGTGTCCTTTTGTTTATTATATAAACTCAACTCTGTAGCATTCCTATTGAATCAGAAATAAGACTTTCCCTGCAGACATTTAAAGTATAGCAGCACTTTGCAGAACAGATAACATAAGAAATAGTAGATAATACTTCTTCCAGGACTTTGTTGGAGGAGAAAAGTTTCCTTCCCAGTCGGTTGTTCTAGAAATTTTATTTTGTATTTAGGGAGGCCATTCTGTCCATTGGGTTAATTCTGGCAATCTTATTTGTCCAATTTCACTTTCCTCATTCTCCCCGTACCTTTGCAACGTATCACTCATGTCATTTGCAACTTTTTGCCTCCTCTACAGAAAGTGATTTACTTAGTTAAGGTTGACCTGCTGGTATATCTTTGAACCTCAAAAAAACACCCAGCAAAAATCTACGGAGTGTGAATTTTCAGGTTCTCCACTAGATCATGTTCTCACGCAGGTTCTTTGACCTGAAATACTTAACTTTCTCTGTACACAGATGCCACAAACTACCGAGTTTAATTTCCATGATTTTCTGATGTTATTTCTGAAAAGGGGAAAAACTTAAGTTACACAAATGTATAGATATCGTAATTGTTACCATTACATTGCTATGCTCAACTGCATTCAGATTTTTTTGTTACATTTATTCTTGTAAGGAAAATGGAAGGTATACAAAGCATTGTGTAAGTGTTATAACTAAGCAAATGATTTTAAATTAAGTTAAAAGGGAAAATGGCTGTATAACTTGGCTCTATGGTGGGGAACGAACAATCTATAGTTTAGTTAAGATCCTTCATTTGGACCAGATACACCATCAGAGGGAGTGTGTGGTTTTGGTCAGAAATTATTTCTACCTCCATATATCGTAAAGGCCATAAGATCCTTAATAAATTCCTCTTGCTTCTAGAAGTTGGTTGCATTATATACAAAAACTTAAAGCAGACTTGGATAAGACAGTAGATTACAAATAATTAGATATATAAACAGGACAGATGATGACTGAGGGTGTCTGAACAGTATTCCCTGGGACCCCAAAAAATAAATCAATGATTTGCCAAACATTTCTGGGATTGATCACCTGGTGGCAGAAGAGAGTACTTGATGCACTGAGTAAAGTCAACCTGGGTCAGCAGTTGCATCAACAAATGGCAACTAGACATGGGTGAAGCTGTGTTGGTTGGTGGTGCTACTAATCCTTCAGAGGAAGATGGACATTTTACTCCCAAAAAATGGTAGATGGTTTCAAGGTGGCTCAAATAAAAAACACTAATGGCTCCCAATCAGGAAGATAAGAGCTACAGCAGGGAAAAAAATCTTGATTCAAATCCCCACCAATATAGGATGACTAATCAGTCAGGAGATTGATTGTAGGTTTCACTCAGATTTGCCATAAAATGGAACTTGGGTCAATAAATCCTGGAGTTGATATTGAAATTGGTTGGTCTTGCATTTGTTCTATCCAAGTAGTTGTCAGGAAAGAAAAGGATTAACTTGGAATCTACCATGTCTTGCAGAATGTGGCAAAAAAAAAGGGATAGGCTCAGTTCTGATCATCAAGATGTTGGAGCTCCTTGCCAAAGGTAACACGTGGCATGGAAGAAATATCTACAATGGCATTAGTAACTATTGACCAGACCAACAATTGTAGTAATATTGTGAAAGGATCCCATAGAATAGAAGGCATGGTGTTTGTTAGTGACTTGGGTGTGTTGCAAAAATACAGTAGTTGCTGGAAGTATGAATTGAGAACAAAAAGGGCTCAATAGCCAGCTGAGCCAACAAGGAAGTGGTCAGCTTTTTCAGTCAAGGACCATTGATCAGAATTGGAGAAAAGAGGAATGGAGATGACAGGGAATGTGCATGAAGTGAAGGCCAACAACGAGTAATTAAAAACTGGACTGGTCAGGAGATTTAAAGGGTAGTTGTGATATTATTTTGAATGACGGAGAAGGTTCAAAAAGCTGAATATGCTTTGTTTTTTCCCCCCCAAAATGAATAGGAACAATCAATCTGAATAAAAATCTGTACAGGACCAGCCATAGGATTTTATTTGAAGCTGGGGGAGGGAAAAAAAAAAACATTCACTTCACTACAGCACAATTACATTGTCACATAAATATATCTTTTAGATAGTTCACATTAAAACTATTCTCTTTAAGGTGATCCACACAATAAATACTTAGAAACAGTGCATCAAGAAGCAATATATTGTACTACAGTATTTTGTTTTTGGTGTATTAGCAATGTTGCTGAGCGAATGTGTCAAAAAGGGTACAGGATGCCTACTTTTATTTCTATAAAAAGTAACAGTACAACATACCAAACCGTTACAGCGCAAATTAGAAGCTGCTTTTTATCCTTTGCTAGGCAATATACTGTAAATGCTGTTCATCACACAACCTGAGGCATTGCGTGGCTGCTTTTAAATTGCAAGGGCATTGCGATTTTCATGTGTACGTCGGTCAACGTGCTCCATTTCGACAGCATTGGACAGATCGTAGCTAATCTTGTATTTGGCTAAAATCTTCATCAGTGGGCGGAGGGCCAGCCACCATTGCTCCTTTGGAATCCGATGCCTGAAATAATGTGGATAAATGAATTATAAATTCTTATCATGCCCTTAATGAAGGATAGCTGTTAAGACTAACTAGCCATCACTAAATCAATACTGTGCTATACAATGCATTTACAGCAAAAGGTTGCCTGCCCAAGCCTCACAGTTCTCTTGCCATCTATTATTTTGTAGATTTACCTTCTGCATCACCAGCAGTCTGTGGCAACTTGTGTAAACTTTCAAACACTGCAGCAATTGGCACATCCCACGAATCCCACAAGTACCCTAAAAGCCAGATAAGACCACTAAACCCGACTTGAAAATGTGTCACCGGTTTGATAGTCGCTGGGTCCAAATGCTCCTTGTGCAACAACACTGTAGTTGTAACTTCACCAGAGGGCCTGTAGCAATCCCTCATACCTTCTCTGGGGTAAATACAATAAGGTAATAAAAATATGGATTTCCAGTGACATCCTAATTCAATGAAGAGATTAGGAAACATAGAAATGGGTCAAATGAGCTGAACAGGTCCATGCATCCATCAGATGATCATCTTATCATTCAAACACCAACACCATACAATTCATTTTATTCTATTTGATGCATCCTGATTTATTTAAAACCTGTAGGGAATGTGGCCTTTGTAATTGTGTATCAGTATTACTTGAATAGGGATCTAATCTGCAATTAAGTCATCAAATACCTAACAGCTTTTCAGTTTCAAAACGCAACCTCTTGGCGTATTCTATTTATATGAGTTACTGTCACCTTCCTGTCAGTTTGAACCACTCTGGCATTTTCCTGCCCTCTCTCACGAACAGCCCACATAACTGCATCTCACTTGATTTTTTTTTGTTGCATCATTTTCTGTAAACTCTGGACTGATGTGTGTGAAAAATCACAGGAGATAATCAGTTTCTGAGATACTTAAAACCACCTCATCGAGCACCAACAATCATTCTAAAGTGGAAGTCACTTAAATGACATTTCTTCCCCCATTCTGTTTGATCTGAATAACTGAACTTCTCGATCATGTCTGCATGCTTTTATGACTGGTTGATTAGATATTTGCATGAACAAGATGTAACAGAAACAAGCGAAAGGAATACCTAATAAAATGGCTACCGACAGTACACTGAATTAGTGGAACCATTAACAGTCCCTTCCTGCGGTTCGTGTAGTGATCGATATTAGATTCACTTTGATTTTAGACTGTAATTTGTAACTCAATAAATCACCAGTTAGTGAAATCTACAAATAAAAACAATTTGCATCTGCATAGTGCCTTCAATCTTCAATAAAATAAACTACCCCAACATATTTCATGGTACTTAAACAGAGTTGAGAAGCATAAGGATCTCAGAGAGTTGCAGGATTTGAAGAGGTGGCAGTGACATGGCCACATAACACTACCGAAGTACTTGAAAATAAGAATGAGAATTTTGAAGCTGAGCATTGCCAAATGTGAAATGATGGGAAAACTGCATTTATTTATTCATTGAGATACACCGCAGAATTGGCCCTTCGAGCCGTGCTGTCCAGCAATGCCCCATTTGGACCCCAGCCAAATCATGGGACAATTTACAATGACCAATTAAACTATCAACTGGTATGTCTTTGGACTGTGGGAGGAAACCGGAGCACCTGGAGGAAATCCACATAGTCATGGGGAGAACATACAAATTCCTTACAGGCAACAGCGGGAATTGAACCCAACTCGCTGGTACAGTAAAGCGTTGTGCTAACCACTACACTACCATGACACCCATTGATTTGAATGTGAACACAGATCAGGGAATTTGGATATGCTGAGGTCTATGTATGGTGGAAGATAGGAGGCCAGATGGAGTATGGTGGAGTAGTCAAGAATGATATCTGGACATCAGTAGATCTGAGACAAGAATGGAATGAATGGATGTGTGGAGCTGCAAAATGGCTTCATATATAAGCAACAATGTCAAAGTTGATAGAACTGATTGATGTCTGGCTATCAGAATGGAATGAATAGATGTTGTGGAGATGGAAAATAGCTTCATATATAAGCAAAAATGTCAAAGATTTATAGAACTGATAATCATACTCACTGGAAATCAGACATTTCTTTCAGTTGTGATACAGGCTGGAACACCAGGGTGCGTCTACGCATGCCCAGTAAACAAGCAGATTCGTGACAATTTGCAAATATTCTTCCTGCGGATTTTTAAAGGAATATAAAGTTTAAAAAAAATTAATAATCAGTTTTGCCTTCAAGTTTACATTTCTAAACAGGAAAATTTGGTGAGATTTCTGCTATACAAGAGAATACAAAACTATTGAAAAGCAGCCATGAACAAAACCTGTTCATTTCAAAAGCTCCTCTTTATAAATCAGAATTTCTAGAACCACATTTTAAGAACATTCATTCAAAGTCAAACTGAGGAACTTCAGATTTTGATGCCCCTTAGGTAGTCAGAATATTTGAAAATCATCTAATAAAGGGAAGACCTAAATTTATATTGCACTCTTAATGACTTAAAAATCTTACAAAAACAGGTTACACTTACATACTCTTATCTCTGTTGTCATAAAAGAAACATCTCTTAAGAGTTACACACAGCAAGCTTCCACACACATGGTGTGATAAAAGATCAAATTATCTGTAAGTAATGTTAATTGAAGGGTAAATATTAGATACAATACCACAGATCAATCCCTTGTTCTTCAAAATAAAAGTTTGGTTATTTTATTTTTACTTTAATAACCAGCCAAGGGTTTGATTTAATATCTTAATTAAGATGTTAAAACCATGGAGTTTAATACTGAAATTTCTGTGAGAATTTTTGACTAAGGTAAAAATGCAGCCAACAGAGCCATAATTGTCATATGTAAAAATAGTGGTGCAGGAGTGGGCTATACAGTTCACTATTAAATGAGGTTATGATTCATTTATTGCTTCAACACCACTTTCCCACACTTTATCCTTTGTGTCCAGAAATTATTAATTTTGTTCTTGAATACATTAATCAACTGATCAACCATAATCCTTTGGGGTGGAAAATTCCTAAAATTCTAAACGCCAATCCTTATTTTTAGATCTTTACCCTTCAGTTTTAGGTAGTTGAAGCCCATCAGATTCTACCCATTCTCACCTTTTCTAGTTTATGGGCCAAACACTGGCAAATGGGATAAATTTAGATGGGAATCTTGATCAGTGTTAATCAATTGGGCTGAAGGGACAGTTTCAGTGCTCTATGGTTCTAGATACACAGTTGGGTAACAAAATACAGAAATACAGGGGATATTATATGGATACTGAAAGCAACATTATAAAGGAGTAATAGGCGAAATGAATATTCTGTTTGCATGTAATGTACAATATCACTGTTGTTACAGATCTTGTTGCTTCAAGTGAACCGCTATGGAAGACAAAATAATTGGGAGGACTTGCTCTTATTTAGATCAACACACACAAAATGCTGGAGGAAATCAACAGGTCAGGCAACATCTGTGGAGGTGAATGAACAATCAATATTTTTGACAGATACTCTTCATCATGAATGGAAAGGAAGGGGAAAGAAACCATAATTTTAATTTCAACAAAATATTCTAGCTGCTTCACCCTTCCTTTCTAGTGCTCATGAAAGGGGTCTCGTCCTGTTTATTCCATTCTACGGATGCTGCCTGATACGCTGATTTGCTCCAGCATTTTTCATGCATCTTCCTCTTATATACTAGCTTTGGGTGCTGTTCTGCCTAGAATTATAACAGGATCATTTTAAAGGTAAAGCAGAGTGAAACAAAGTTACAATAAGTAGCTGGACAATGACCCAGGGTAACAGTCTGTGAGCTGCTTGTCTAGTTTTGACAAGGCAGTTCCACTTCATTACTTGTCAACAGCATGCACGCTGATAGACTGCAACAGTTCAGTATATGGAAAAGGACAGACTGCAAGACACAACTGTGGTCTAAAGTCATAACTAGGTCAAATTAATTTTTTGTAGCCACTAACTACCATTACTTGATGACAAATAGTAATCCCCCTGAAGAACACAAGGGTATTTAGTACCTAAAACCCATTCTACTATTCAATACCCTGTATCAACAACTTCTATTAACAAAAAAAGAGACTGATTTTGAGCAAGTTAACCTTTTCTTTGAGGAAGTTAATTACAAATATATGCCACGAGTATTTCCTAATTTCACTTCTGCAAATCTTGCTCCAAATTTTAGACTCGTAATTGCCTCTGCTTCCACACCATCACCCATCTAAACAGGTGAAATCATTCGGTGTAAACCATTGGTTCTACAAAATGCCTTGAAAACTTCAGTTAAATCATTCTTCCTTCTATTTTTTTTCTCTAAATGCAGCCACAAGTTTATAATCTTAACTTAGAATTTAACTGCTAAATTTACATTGCTTTAAACCAACAAAGAATAGTGAGTAAAGTTTGTTGTAGCAGTTTTTTTCGTGCTGTCACTGAAAACTTAAACCAGTTTCTGGTTCTCAGTAAAGGAAACAGCTGGTCCAGGCTGGAAGTGGTGTAAAAATAGAATACTCACAGTGAAGTCCTTTAATGGGAAAATAAAGTTTAAAATGGAATTCTAATCAGGTATTTTCTACTCCAGAATGTTCTTCTAAGTACTGCTCTTCAAAGCCATCCTTAAAATATGTTGGATTTGGGAGCAAATGGTTGGACTGACTTATTAAGATAGTTTTGTCTAAGCATACAATCAATACAAGGAATCTATCATTTTTTTCAAGACAATAAACAAAATACATTACCTTCTTCTATGCATTCCACAATGCCAGCGAGAGAAGCCAGGACAAAAACAAGGGACAGGTTAAAATGACAGTTTTGTGTTAACATAAGCTTTGCAGACAGTAAGATAGGTTTTACAAAGAAATTATTTGATAACAGGCAAAAGGAAGCTAAACTAAAACTCAATAATATGATGAAGCATTGGACAATTTAACTGCTGGGGAACTTCTGACCATATGCTGAACTGAATGAGTTGTACAAATGTTTCCTTTGCAAGGATAAGGGAGGAACATCCACTGCTATGTCTGCTTTAAATCATCCCCTCTGCTGAACTAAGTAGCATCAATTGAGAATTCAAAGTGTTATGAGTTGATATTTAACTACCACTCACGAAACTCTACAAGATACCTTAATAATCAAATATTCAGAAAGATAGGCAATCACTCTAATCCTTTCTCCCCATTATTTCTCAGCAAAAACATTTGAAATATTCTTCAAATGAACTTGGAATCATAATTTACTTGCAAGCTTATAAATCCCAAAGATAAATTATTTGTATCCAAGAGTTCTGAACAAGGTGACTTGTTCAGTCAGGTGAGTTAGTGGATGTTCTAGCTATCACATTCCAATGAAATTGGAACTATAGGTGTTGTATGTGACTATATTTACTGTGTTTTGCACCTTGGCCCCAGAAGAATGATGTTACAATTAGCTAGTTTTTATTGATGCACCATAGAACACATTCTGTCTGGATGCATATTGGTTTGATCTGGCATCTGCTCTACACATGACCCAAGAAACTGAAGAGAGTAATGGATATTGATCACAGAAACCAGTCTTCCTCCATGGACACTGCCTAACTTTCTCTTTGCTACAGTAAAACAACCAGAATAATCAAGGACCCCAACCACCCAGGATACCCTCTCTTCTCCCTTCCCCCATCAGGCAGAAGCTACAAACAGCCTGAAACCATGTACCACCAGATTCAAGGACACGCTTCATCAGACTTGAATGGACCTCTTGATGAATTCTTGGCCTCTCATTTTACTTCATTATCTTGCTTTTTATCGTTTACTTGCACTGTACCCTTCCAGCAGAATGTTTTTTTTACACTTTATTCTGCTTTGTTTTACTATTTTCTACCTCAGCGCACCGTGTGATAGTTGGGTCTGTATAAACAGTACACAAGACAAACTTTACTGCATCTTGGTACACATGACAATAATAAACCAATACTAAACATTGTTGACTTTAGTTCATGCACTATGTGCATCCCATTCTAGAAAAGGGAAAACCTTTCTGGTCCAGCTTACAAGTGGTTTTGTTTGTAAACGAAAGGTGTTGGAAAATGCCACTAGGTTGAAATAAAGATATGTAGAAATACAAGACGCAGATCCACAAGTAAATCATATTTCTGCCAGAGCCTCTGCTATCTAGTAAGAACTGAAATCTTAACTAGTTCTGTATCAAAAACTCAAACTTTGATACTCAGTATCTAAAATCCTACTGAATACCATCTGATTACACACAATAATTGAGCAGCCTTTACACCAGAGAATTCCAAAGCCTTGTAGGTCCCCAGCCAACTCAAACAGAGTCTCTTACTTCTGGTATCTCCAAGTTTTCTCAGTCCCACGAATCAATGTTGTGATTTGCATTCAAGGCAAGAATATAAATGTTCTGATGTACTGCAGTTATTGATCTGAAATGTTAACTCCATTTCTCTCTACACAGATACTACCTGCCTACTGAGTGCTTCCAGCATTTTCCACTTTATTTCATGAATATCTTACCTCAGTAACCAAAAAGGTACACAGTATCTCAGCTGTTCTCTTAAGAAATCATTGTAAGCTACAGTAAGACTTTCTTACTTTTGTATTCTA
Source organism: Hemitrygon akajei (assembly GCF_048418815.1). Classification (NCBI taxonomy): domain Eukaryota; kingdom Metazoa; phylum Chordata; class Chondrichthyes; order Myliobatiformes; family Dasyatidae; genus Hemitrygon; species Hemitrygon akajei. The sequence continues at coordinate 148,117,761 of NC_133131.1, forward strand.
TGCCCCTCCCAAGAACAGTCAATGTACTGTACCACCCCATCCATCCTCTCCAATATGGTTCTTTCCTGTCTGGTTCCATCTCCCAGTCACCTCTCCCCCTATGGTTTCCATTCTCACCTCCTTTACATATCAGAGTCCAGCACTTTGTTTGCCTGCTTATCTCTCACTGACGGCTGTTTCTAAAAAGGATCTAGTGCTTTCCTAGTGTATTTAAAAAACACACTCTTCTTGGGCTTCCAGCCTGGTACAGGTATTAATTACAACTGACGTTTTGGTGACAAACTCTGCCATCTTCTAGAAGAATTCCAGAGACAATTCCTTTCATCTCTCAAATGCTGTTGACCTAAGTTCTTCCAGCAGATTGATTGTTGCTCCAGATTCCAGCATCTGCAGTCTCTTATGCCTTCAACACACTAACTTTCTGAACCTGCCTGTTGGGTTCCTTGGCTCCTAACATGACACAACATAGTCAATCTCCGCACCAACATTTAAAGCTTTTTTTCCCCCATAATTTTTACTATGCCTTCATTTTTCCTGCTTTTTTTAAAAAAAATGATTTTGCAATTACCTCTATTGAATTTCACCTGCCAGTTTCTTTCCCCATCACTTCAAAGTTCAAAGTACATTTATTCTCAAAGTATGTGTACGTTATACAACCTTGAGATTCGTCTCCTGACAGGCAGCCACAAAACAAGAAACCCAAAAGAACCCATAAAAAAAGACCAACAAACACCCAGTATGCAGAGAGGGGGAAAAAAACACAAATCATGCAAACAATAAAAGAAAGCAACAGCATTCAGAACAAAAGTGAGTCTTTAGACGTGAAGCCCAGAGCAGGCCCACAGCCTCAGCTCATCGCACAGCAGAGCAACCTGTCTATACAGAGCATTTTCTCTTGTACAGTGAGCATTGTTTAGCTGACATCATGCTTTATCAGATGGTGAAAACTGGTGACAGCAAAGGTCTGGGAGTTACACATGTATTAACTGGACTAGAGGAAACTGAGCCTGCAATAGTGGCTCAGTGAGAGAGAAAAAAACTCAAGAAATGGCAAAGTTGAGAGGACTGCAGTAAAGAAATGGGAAGGAACTACCAGAAATTGGAGCTAACAGAACGAGAGCAAAGAAAGATAACTTTCTTCACTTGTCCACAATAGTGATTTTGGAATCTTAACAATTATTACACAATTTGAAATATGAAAAATGATACTTATATATCAAAATCAAAGAGCATGTAGTTTTCCACATTTCAGATGCATTTAAAATTAAAAATGTTAAGCTACAAATTAGTATTCTGTATTTACAATGTCTTGCAGTAGATGAGAAGTTGTGCATTCGTTAAAATAGTCACCAATTGCCAACCAATAATTTTAAAGCTGTGTTGCTAATTTTACCTTGTCTGTAATATTCTTTTAGCTTGCATGAGATCCACTGAATGGCTTTGGCAGCAATCTTTGTTCCAAAGTTTCTATCAAACGGAGATGGCGACCCACCCTGTCAATTTTAACAATACAATGTGGTTAAAAGATAATGTAAAAGAATGAGGGTGACCTATAGAAATGTCTAAAGTTATGAGGGAGACAGATAATGCAGACTGTAACTGTCTTTTCCCCAAGATAAGGGAGTCAAATATTAGGGGACATACTGTAGATTCTTGGTTAGAGGGGAAATGATTTAACAGAGACCAGATGAGCAACGTTTTCCATCGTGAGTGCATGGAACAAGCTCCCAGAGGAAGTGGTTGAAGCAGGTACAATAGTGTCCTTTAAGAGGCAGCCAGCTCCCAGCCTTCCAGACAGCCACATCTGCATCAGGTGCGTTGAGCTGCAGCTCCTTAGGGACCGCTTTAGGAAACTGGAGATGCAGCTCGATGACCGGGTGTCAGGGAGAGCAAGGAGGTGATAGAGAGGAGCTATAGGCAGGTATTCACTCTAGGGAGACAGATAAGTAGGTAACAGTCAGGAGAGGGAAGGGCAAGAAGCAGATGCTAGAGAGTACCCCTGTAGCTGCCCCCCTGAACAATAAGTACTCCCGTTTGAGTACTATTGGGGGAGACGGCCTACCTGGGGGAAGCAACAGTGGAGGATGTATTAGGAGAGCACAACTCACTTCAGAGGTACTGGGTGAACACTGCGTCAATGCTCTGCTCATCAGACATCACCATGAGAAAGCATGTCATCAAGGTTATAGAAAGAAGACAGGTAAATGGGTTTGTAAGGGATAATAAACCATGATGGAATGACGGAGCAGACTCATTACGCAGAATTATCTAATTCTGCTCTTATGGTCAAAGTGGCAGATGCAGTTTAATCTTTGCAAATGTGAGGTGTGGCACTTTGGGAGGTGAAACAAACAGAGAAAATATTTACTAGGTAAAGATCCCTTATTAGCAGAGGGATCTTGGGGTCCCGGTCTACAGTACAGAGGAAGTGGTTATGCAAGTGAATAAGGTGGTAAAGGCGGTGTATGGCTGCTTCCCTTCTTTGGTAGGGGTGTTCAGTATCAGAGTAAAGAGGTCATGCTGCAGCTCTATAAAACCTTAGTCCCACTAAAGTACCGAGTGCATTCTGCTCACCCCATTATAGTGAAGACTGCGAAGGATGCAGATAAGGTTTACCAGGAGGCTGTCTGGAGGAGAGGATAGGAGCTAATAGGAAAGGCTGGACAAACTTGGGTTGTTGTTCACCCTACAGCATCAGATACTGAGAGGACATCTGATAGTGTTTTGTTTTATAATTATGAGAGGCATAGGTAGGGCAGATAGTCGGAATTATTTTCCACAGGCAAGAAATGTCAATCACCAGATGATAAGCTATCAAGAGTAGCAACACATACAACAAGCTGGAGGAACTCAGCAGGTCGGACAGCATCCGTGGAAATGCTGACTGCTCGTTTCCACGGACGCTGCCCGACCTGCTGAGTTCCTCCAGCTTGTTGTACGTGTTGCTTTGACCACAGCATCTGCAGTGTACTTTGTGTTAACAAGAGTAGCAAACTGCCTGGAATGGATTACCAGGGGCTGCAATGGAAACTGGCAGTTTGGTGGAGTTTAAGAGGCTTATGAAGGAAATGGAGGGATGTAGTGTTGTGCAGAAAGAGGACATTATCATAAACTAGCATCAAAATCGGCACAACATATCAGGTGCTATGCTGTTCTAAATTCTATCACATGTGAAAAGAAATATCTCAACATGTCAGACGACTGAGATGGTGTTTCCCCTCAATGTCATTGGACTGGCATCTTTCTACGTTAATCATATTTTCTTGAATGGAATTTCTTGACAAGGTCAAGCAATCACTGGAGCTTTAAATTGATTTTCATTTCTTCACAACCTCAAGATTTTAGAATGTTTTATTTTGGCTAGGTACCTGATAATCCTAAAGTCCATCATGTCAACTTGAGATTTGCATAAATTTGATTTAAATCAAAGAAAAATCTTTTGTACTAAATGTTATCCTTCTTGTTAAAACCCCACACAAATTACATTCTTGTGTAATGATACCCAAGACAAAAAAGCTTCTTAATTTGTTCATGTACATTTACATCTTCAGGGAAAACGGGAACAAAAGATACCCCCACTTACCCTACAGCTTGTTTTACCAATGTTTGCACTGTTTCCAAATTTCCCTGAATCGATACATCACTGAAATAATGCTTTAGCTCTCAGACTCAAAGGAAAAATCATTTGGTACTTAACTAGACCTTAAATGAAAACAGAAAATATTGGCAAGACTCAAGGTCATAGAACAGCAGTGGAGGTGGTACATTTCAGGTTGAAGATTCTTTTTCATTCGAGTTCTGCTGAAGGATTTTTTTTTACCTGAAACATTATCAGTTTCTCTTTCCAACTGACTGATGTGCCAAGTACTTCTCTCAGTTTCCATCTTTATTTCAGATTTCTATCATCAGCATTATTTAATTTCAATATCTCTTTTTAATCTAACCTAAAAACTCTGTTGCTATGGTACAAGTCCTCTGATTGAGGACATTCAGTGCTAATGTGATAAAGGTCCAGATTAGTACAACAGCATAGTCTCTTGTTCTGTGCCAACTTTGCATTTCATCCAAGCCTTTATTTTCTCTTTAATTTTGGGAGTTTAATTTTTCTTTAACACAATTTTCATTCAATTCTGATGAAGGGTCTCAGCCCGAAACATCCTCTCCATAGATGCTGCCTGATCTGCTGAGTTCCTCCAGCATTTTTGTGTGTTGCTCTCGCTTTCCAGCCTCTGCAGAATCTCATGCCAGTGAGATTCATAGTATTCAGCTCATTTACTTAGTGATTTGTTCACAGAATGTAGTGACCCTTAATCCTCTGTTCCGAGCTTCTGTGCAGATATCCCACTTTCTTAAAAGTGGGGGAAAATGCCATGGAAATTATGCCATGAAGATCAAAAATAGTGGAGACACCTAACTGAAGAGAAACTACAATGTTACCGTCATTCTTTAGAACCACCTTTCACTGTTAAGTGAAGGAAAGCAATCTCTGAACGTAACTGCCTCTATTCTGAACACAGCTTCCCACTTTATATTTTTACCTGCTGCATGTGGCCCAGGACATTTTTCCGGCAGTCAAACACACCCTTGCCTTCTTCGCTGTACAGCTGATAGATGAAGTCTGTTGTGTAATTCTGACTGCAGCACTCGTTTCTGAAACACGAGAACAGTTTGAGTTTAATTCCTAGTCAATCCAATTTACAAAGCCAAGGTCCAAATAGTGCTGATTATGGAAATAAAAGCAGAAATACTCCTTAGAAGCTGGCTGATCAGCTCAATGAAATTAAATAAAAACTTTCAGTCCATAAATTTTTCTACGATTCTATAAAAGATCATTTGTGTAGAGCATCATAAGGGACATAGACAGGATCAATGCTGCACGGTAGCATAGCAATTAGCGTAACGCTATTACCGCACCAACAACCCAGGTTCCTTTCCCGCCACTGCCCGTAAGGAGTTTGTACATTCTCCTCGTGACCACGTGGGTCTCGTCTGGTGTTCCAGTTTCCTCCCACACTCTCAAGACATTTGGGTTAATTGAACATATGGGTGTAGTTGGGCTGTGCGGGTTTGTTGGGCTGCAAGACCGTGTCACCTTGCTGTGTCACTAAAAAAATAAATAAACAAACAGTGGGCACAGTCCTTTTCCCCAGGGCTGGCGAATCAAGACTTACAAGGTTTAAGGTGGAGAGCAGAGATTTAATAGAAACCTGAGCAGCAACATTTTCACTCAGTGGGTGGAATGAAACAGCATCCTTCTGGGACCAAGGTGCAAACATAGTACATACAGTCAAGGCACAGCCCGTACTGTTATGATCTAGCGTATAGACACAAGATAACATTAGCACAAGATTCTGAGTGATGTGGCCTGATGTCTGATGGTGCATGGGATGTTGTCCTGGAGCCACGTTTCTGCAGGAACAAGTATGCAGCGCTCACACTGGTTCAGCCATACATGAAGACAAACCAGCTTGCCTCACGCTCAGTCAGCCACAAGCAATCGAGCTCGTCTTCCAGGGAGTAAACAGTGGAGAGCAGCACCAATGGGAGGGGTCGGCCCCCAATCCAGCACGGATTGCAGCAGGCCTGCTGCCCCTCTGTTCTCACCCGCACCGCCCCGTGTCTCCTCTCCCTGGGTGGCTGAAACAGGCAATGCCACGGAATGAGGTCCTGCTCCATGCAACAGCCAAAGCCACACATTTCCCCCGTCATTGGTCTCACCAATGAACCTCTACTGCCCTCGCAGTGTGTTTGCACAAAGCAAGGCAGGGAGTTAAATCACCAGAGCTGGAACCTCCCTTCAGGGTTTTTAATGAGATCTTACTTGTGAAAACACATTGCTGTTTCAAGGGATGGAGACAGATTTCTTTCCAATGTGTGCTTTAAGTTGAAATCCTAATTAACCTGTACAGGAAATGATGCAAAAAAAAACAGCTTATGAACATGTTGTGATGTTCATATAAAATGAACTGTACCTCTGAGGTCAGAACTCTTCCTGCCTCGCATCCATTGGATGTCAACTGAACTACAGAGACTAAAAGCCAAATCATCATTTCATATCACCTTTGGCAAAAGAAGGACAGTTTCAGAGACTGGTCATGAAAACAGACTTACTGTACAGTTTTTTTTTAAAAAAACAGTTCTCATATTGAAAATGTTGACCTTGATGACATGCTTTCTCATGGTAATGTCTGATGAGCAGAGCACTGACGCAGTGTTCACCCAGAATAACGATCGGCTGAAGTACCTCTGAAGTGAGCTGTCCTCTCTTAATACATCCTCCAGCTCGCTGTAGCCCTCAGAGTCAAGAAAAGAACAGAGGTTCCTAAAGTAACTTTTTTTTGGGAGAGGTTCCTGCTTTATGATGTACTGCACATCCTCAGCATTCACCTGTCTTTAAACGAGGAGGATACTAACTTTGCCCGGTTCAGTTGATGTGCGCTAACAAATTCTTTACAGATGTGCCAACCACTGCAAAGTTTGTCCTTGGCTGCTCCTACAAACTTCTCTTTCACAGGATCTCACGGGGCCTGAAATGACTTGGGCACCGATTCTCCAGGACACGGCTGATGAGCACCATCGAGACAGGCTTCACCAGGTCCAGTTGTGTGCTGCCCATTGCACTGTTCACCTACCTCACGTGCACAGATGGTGACTCTGCCGAGCAACAGCAGAAGAGTCAAGTGGGGGGAATCTCGTCAACTATGTCCTTAAGGTGTGAAGGACCGCACGTACCTTCAGCAGTTGGGATTTCATCCCTGTTGCTGGGAATAGTCGCACTAGACGAGGATTGGCAAGGGTAAGTGGAGCCCTCCTCCTACTGGCTCCACAACAAATCCACCGGCAATGACTGATGTTCCAGAACATCATCGGTAGAGTGTGTGAGGAAGTATCTACACCTGACAGATGCTCAGCTGGCTCCCTGACGTGCTCTGCTGCAAGTGTGCTGGAACCAGCAGCCCAAGGAGCTGCCCCTGAATTTATAGCGGTATCTAACAGGTTCTTGGCTCAGTTCCCCAGTGTCCACTGGAGCTTGCTGCACTGTGTGCAGCATATCGTTGCTGCTTCTCCAGATCTACTTGCTACTCTCCTCAGTTTCTCCACCACTCTCTTTTTTTTAAAAGAATCTTTTTATTGATACATAATCATCAACAGCTATAAAATGATACAAAGCTTTAACAGATTAATATGCATTAATAAAGCTGAAGAAAAAAACAGATCTTGAAATATAAATGTAACGGGGGGTTTTTTCTTTATCTTTGTTACTGTGTATGTAATCAAAATGGCGTCTTTGTTTTGTTAAAAGTAGGAATGCTGGCGCCTGTGTTAATAGTAGGAATGCTAGCGTCTTTGTTATGATAAGTGCTGGAAGCTTGTTTGGGACTGTAAACTGATTGTTGGTGGGGCTTTTGGGGAGTCGGCGCGATGGAGTGAGAGAGAGAGGACGGGATGCTGGAAGCTGGGCGACGGTCCCCGGCCCAAGGTTTTCGGTGATGAGAGGAGACGGAGACAGAGGAGTGTGGAGCGTCTGGTCGACCACCGTGGGGGTCCCAGGAGGCGGGTCGAGGAAGTCGGAGGGGATCGAATGGCCAGAAGACTTCAGTAATTGAGCTCCAACGATTGTGCACGAAGTGGTTTGGACTTTGATAAGTTTGGCGCCTTTTCTTTTTTTCTCTTATTCATATATACTGTATCATTAGTAATCGCTTAGTTATAGTGATCTTTATAAATTGTACTCATTTAATCGCATAAGGTGTACTGTCTGTTTGTTGGGCGAGGCGGGGACATCACACAGCATCCACACCAGCTGATTACCCAGTTTGGCGGGGCCGAAGGCTGCTCCCCCTAGACTAGAACGAGTTTGAGCGATGCCTGAGGCGACCCAGGGGTTACATAAAAATGGAAAAAAAAAATTTTTTTTTTTTTTAAACACTCTGGTTGACTGTCTTGTCCACATTTGGACTGACACTGCCTCAGACTCAGCATCTCAAATTATTGTCCAGCGATACTTTATCAATTACCACAGCCTGGTACAGTGAGTGAGGGGTGTGCATTTATTTCTGCTGTAACTTCTTTTGAAAGGTGAGCCACTGATGCATGATGCACTGCTCAGCCCTTGTGTGCTCTATTTAGTGGTGAACACCCTCGCGTTTCCAAGTAGGGGGACCTTGGGCACTTCTCACTTTCTACTTTAAATGAGGGTTCATCTTTCTTTGGGGTTGAATCTGAAGCAGAGGATGAAAGCTCAAGAGGAGGAATGGGGAAAGATCTGGGGTGAAGCATGACCGGAATCTGGTCCCTATCTTTGTCTGCTTTGATTTCATCCTCTGTTGAGTAACCATGTTGAATTAGAGGGCTTGCACCAATGGTCGGTTCTCCAGTCACCTTCCCAAAGAGATGACCACCACTGTCCAGGTCAGTGGCTGCTTCATACAAGGAAGTCTCCACTTCTCGCTCCTCCACACTTACTGAAGCCTCTACACGAGCTTTCTCCAGTCACATTTCAATTTCGTGCCTAGCGTACATACACTGCTGCTATTCTCTGGTGTGGGCCCGTGCTGCGGCTATGCCAATCATGGATGTGTTGAAGCATCACTAAGCTGCAATCGATGTGCCACATTCTGACCTGACTTCCAGGGCTGGGTGTTCGACTTTGTTGAGGTTGGAATCCGACATTTCAGCATATGGTGTTCAGACGCATTACCAGTCCACAGACGGTGCCTTTGAAGACAAGTTATCTTTTCACTCTGCTGCCCTCACAGTGCACGTGGATAAAGCTAGGTAGAGAGTTAAACACCTTCTCAAAAATCACCCGAGCCAGAAGCTTCCTTCAGGGTGTTTAGTCAGATCTTACTCATGAAAAGATATTGCTGTTACTAGGGTAAATAAAGAGTGGATGGAAATAGGTATCTTTCCACCGTGTGCTTGAAGATGAAATCTGAATTAACCTGTGCAGGAAATGATGTAAGAAAAAAAAGCCTACATACATACAAAACAAACTGCTTGCAAAACAGCACCTCGAGGCCAGAACAGAACAAATGAACCGCACTTGCAGTATTTTATATTACTAATGTCCAGCAGGGTCTTGCAATCACAAGAAAAATGTTTAGTTCACACATTTGTGCTATTCGTTGGACCCAGAGAGGCTTCTGTGACCAATTGCACCGCCATCTTACCAAGATGGTTGAGGGTGGTACATCAACATTTAAGTGACAAAAGATGGATAGGAACGGTTTAACAGGGAGATGGGCCAAATACAGGCAAATGGGACCAGCATAGATCACACAGGCCAGCTGGGTCTCTGTGCTGTATGACTCTATTTGGCTCATTCTGCCCAAAGTGCAGAAGGAAGGAGAAAATGATGCACAAATAGGGTGGACAGTCAGAGTATTTTTCCAAGGGTGGAATTGTGAAGTACTAGATTTATGATGAGATGGCAAAAGACTAAAGGATATTTTTGGTAAGTTTTATTTTCCTTTTTAAATAAACACAATAGTACTGACAAACTGGAGACAAATTGTCTAAACATTTTTTTATAAACCTACCAATTCCCATAGTTATCTTGACTATATTTCCCATCCTATCTCCTGTAAAGATGCTATTCCCTTTTCTCAGTTCTTTCATCTCTGCCACATCTGTTCTCAGGGTGAGGCTTTCCTTTCCAAGACATCAGATAGTCCCCTCCTTCAAAGAATGTGGCTTCCCTTCCTCCACCATTGAAGCTGCCTTCAACTGCATCTTCTCTATTTCCCGAACATCTGCGCTCACCCAAATTTCCATCACCTTAACAGGGGCAGAGTTCCTCTTGTCCACATCTACCATTCAATGAGCCTCCACATCCAACACATCATTCTCTACAACTTCTGCCATCTTCAATGGGATCCTACCACCAAACACATCTTAACTTCCACCCTGCCGCTCCAAACTTCCCACAGGGATCGCTCCCTCTGAAATTCTCTTGTCCATTTGTCCCTTCCCAATAATCTCCCTCCTAGCACATATTTCTGCAGACGAATGAAATGCTACACTTGCCCATTCACCTCCAATCAGGGCCCCAAGCAGCCCTTCCAGATGAGGCAACACCTCATCTGTAAATCTGTTGAGGTCGTCAGTGATCCTGATGAAGCCTCCTCTACATTGGTGAGACCCAACATAAATGGGTGGACTGTTTTGTTGCGCACCTCTGCTCCACCTGCCAAAGAATTAAATTTCCCGGTGCCCAAACATCATAATTCCTATCCCCATTCTGACATGTCAGTCTATAGCCTGCTCTTCAGCCACGATGTCACTACCAGGGTGGAGGAGCAGCATCTCATATTCTGTCTAGGTAGCCTCCAGCCTGATAGAATGAACATCATTCAGGTGGAAGGTCAACTGAGGAAGATCTGTACCAGCAAGGCGGCTGGACTGGATGGAGTTTCCCCACGATTACTGAGGGCCTGTGCGACTGAGCTGGGAGAACCACTACAGCGCATCTTCAACATGAGCCTGGAGCAGAGAAGAGTACCCAGACAGTGGAAAACATCCTGTATTGTCCCGGTACTGAAGAAACCACAACCAAAGGAGTTGAATGACTTCAGACCTGTTGCCTTGACGTCGCACGTGATGAAGACCATGGAGCGGCTGATAATACAGAATCTGAGGCCACAAACCAGGCACGCCCAGGATCCTCTTCAGTTTGCGTATAAGGAGAAGGTGGGAGTGGAGGATGCTATCACGTATTTGCTGCACAAATCACTCTCTCACCTAGAGGGGGTCAGTTGTGCTGTGAGGATTACATTCCTTGACTTCTCTAGTGCCTTTAACACCATCCAGCCCAAGATCTTAAGGCACAAACTAACGGAGATGGGAGTAGACTCTCACATGGTGGATTGGATAGTGGACTACTTGACAGATAGACCTCAGTATGTGCGGTTGGGAGACTGTAGGTCTGACACGGTGGTCAGCAGCACAGGGGCGCCGCAGGGAACCGTACTCTCTCCGGTCCTGTTCACCCTGTACACATCAGACTTCCAATATAACTCGGAGTCCTGCCATGTGCAGAAGTTCGCTGATGACACGGCCATAGTGGGGTGTGTCAGGAATGGACAGGAGGAGGAGTATAGGAAACTGATACAGGACTTTGTGATATGGTGCAACTCAAACTACCTGCGTCTCAATATCACCAAGACCAAGGAGATGGTGGTGGACTTTAGGAGATCTAGGCCTCATATGGAGCCAGTGATCATTAATGGAGAATGTGTGGAGCAGGTTAAGACCTACAAGTATCTGGGAGTACAGTTAGACGAGAAGCTAGACTGGACTGCCAACACAGATGCCTTGTGCAGGAAGGCACAGAGTCGACTGTACTTCCTAAGAAGGTTGGCGTCATTCAATGTCTGTAGTGAGATGCTGAAGATGTTCTATAGGTCAGTTGTGGAGAGCGCCCTCTTCTTTGTGGTGGCGTGTTGGGGAGGGACGCCTCATGTCTTAATAAGCTGGTAAGGAAGGCGGGCTCTGTCGTGGGCAAAGTACTGGAGAGTTTAACATCGGTAGCTGAGCGAAGGGCGCTGAGTAGGCTACGGTCAATTATGGATAACTCTGAACATCCTCTACATAGCACCATCCAGAGACAGAGAAGCAGTTTCAGTGACAGGTTACTATCGATGCAATGCTCCTCAGACAGGATGAAGAGGTCAATACTCCCCAATGCCATTAGGCTTTACAATTCTACCGCCAGGACTTAAGAACTTTTTAAAAGCTATTATTAATGCTTTTTGAGATTGTGATTTAGATGCATATCATATTTTTTACTGAGTTAAGTATTGTATGTAATTAGTTTTGCTACAACAAGTGTATGGGACATTGGAAAAAAGTTGAATTTCCCCATGGGGATGAATAAAGTATCTATCTATCTATCTATCTATCAATTCCTTCTTTTGGTAATTATTTTGCATTTTTTTCTTTTTTTCCCCTCTCCCCTTCCCTCTCCTTCAATTCCCCACTCCAGCCTCTTACATCATCTCCTCAGCTCCTCCTATTCTTTCTCCCATGATACACTGTCCTCTCTCATCACATTCCTTCTTCTCCAGCCCTTTACCTTCCCAACTTCACCTATCACCTAGCAATCCTCCTTCCCCCACCCCCCAACTTTTTATTCTGGCATCCATCCAAGCAAGGCTGCAGGCCCGGATGGTGTCGGCCCCAGGGTGCTCAAAGCCTGTGCCCCCCAGCTACGTGGAGTACTTCACCATGTCTTCAACCTGAGCCTGAGTCTCCAGAGGGTTCCTGTGCTGTGGAAGACGTCCTGCCTCGTTCCTGTACCGAAGACTCCACGCCCCAGCGGCTCCAATGACTACAGACCGGTGGCATTGACCTCCCACATCATGAAGACCCTGGAGAGACTTGTTTTAGAGCAGTTCCGGCCTATGGTTAGGCCACACTTAGACCCCCTCCAGTTCGCCTATCAGCCCTGACTAGGAGTTGTGGAAGCCATCGTCTACCTGCTGAACCGTGTCTACACCCACCCGGACAAGCCGACGAGCACTGTGAGGGTCATGTTTTTTGACTTCTCCAGTGCGTTCAACACCATCCGCCCTGCTCTGCTGGGTGAGAAGCTGACAGTGATGCAGGTGGATGCTTCCCTGGTGTCATGGATTATTGATTACCTGACTGGCAGACCACAGTACGTGCGCTTGCAACACTGTGTGTCAGACAGAGTGGTCAGCAGCACTGGGGCTCCACAGGGGACTGTCCTGTCTCCCTTTCTCTTCACCATCTACACCTCGGACTTCAACTACTGCACAGAGTCTTGCCATCTTCAGAAGTTTTCTGATGACTCTGCCATAGTTGGATGCATCAGTAAGGGAGATGAGGCTGAGTACAGGGCTACGGTGGGAAACTTTGTCACATGGTGTGAACAGAATCATCTGCAGCTTAATGTGAAAAAGACTAATGAGCTGGTGGTGGACCTGAGGAGGGCTAAGGTACTGGTGACCCCTGCTTCTATCCAAAGTGTCAGTGTGGACATGGTGGAGGATTACAAATACCTGGAGATACGAATGGACAATAAACTGGACTGGTCAAAGAACACTGAGGCTGTCTACGAGAAGGGTCAGAGCCGTCTCTATTTCCTGAGGAGACTGAGGTCCTTTAATATCTGCCGGACAATGCTGAGAATGTTCTATGAGGCTGTGGTGGCCAGTGCTATCATGTTTGCTGTTGTGTGCTGGGGCAGCAGGCTGAGGGTAGCAGACACCAACGGAATCAACAAACTCATTCGTAAGGCCAGTGATGTTGTGGGGGTGGAACTGGACTCACTGACGGTGGTGTCTGAAAAGAGGATGCTGTCCAAGTTGCATGCCGTCTTGGACAATGACTCCCATCCACTCCATAATTACTGGTTAGGCACAGGAGTACATTCAGCCAGAGACTCATTCCACCGAGATGTAACACTGAGCATCATAGGAAGTCATTCCTACCTGTGGCCATCAAACTTTACAACTCCTCCCTCGGAGTGTCAGACACCCTGAGCCAATAAGCTGGTCCTGGACTTATTTCCACTTGGCATGATTAACTTATAATTACTTAATTATTTATGGTTTTATATTGCTATATTTCTACACTATTCTTGGTTGGTGTGGCTGTAACGAAACCCAATTTCCCTCGGGATCAATAAAGTATGTCTGTCTGTCTGTTCCCCCTACATTCCCAGACTGAAGGAGAATGCTGGCCTGAAGCAGTGACTGCTTATTCGTTTTTACTGATGCTGCCTGACCTGCATGTGCGTGCGCTCTGGATTTCCAGCATCTGCAGATTTGAGACACCTTCACTTGCATTTTCCCTTCAAGCTGAACAACATACCAACAAGGAAAATTGTGGCGTTTAAACCCTGAGGCTTCCTTTCAACAGCACTGTGAGAATACTTCACCAGAAGACTGCTGTGGTTCAAGGGAGCAGCCCACTGTTGTCTTCTCGAAGGTAGTTAGAGATAGGCAAGAGAGCTGAAATCCCTAAAAATCAAATTTAAAAATTTCTCACCTGAGAACCAGACCACGCTGAACACTTGTTTTCATCTTTTCTGTCAAATGTTCTACATTGCACTGAAAAACAAAATTAGAAATGCATAAAGCAACCGTCATATTTCAAGATTATACTAACTGAAAGGCTGAAAATAAAATATTATCCCATGAGTGGAGCATCACCATTTGCCAGTAAGCTTTGCCAAATCCTGCTGAGAACGACAGCAATATCAGAATCATAGCACAGCTCACAGGGCCCAAGGGTCGAAGTTCAATATATAACATTCATTCACACAGGGTAGAAGAGAAATAAAAGAATGAGAACAAATCAGATGAAACATTAACTGGACACATTTTCTCCACTGGTTATAAACACCAATTAGCTATCTTAATACTCGGCGGTGGGGGGGGGAGAATCTGAATTTGGGCCAAAAATTCAGTTGTGTAGTGATAGCTGTTATGCACTACCTGATAGATCTGAAGTGTTAGCTTGTTGAAATGTAGCCATGATATGTGTGCAGGCGCTGCTGAGCGTACAGCTGTAATGCCAATCAGTGTGTAGACTCACTTACGATCACTCTTGCAACACTGAAATGCAATGTGGGGACACTGCAGGAACTGAGTGGACTTGACCAGGAGAGCAAGTCAAAACAGGAAATTGGAAGCCCACCTCAAAGTGGTCTAAAACTGATCGGCTTGGTGGAGACCCTCCCCCACTGAAACCACTTGAAGAACCTTTCTTGAAGGATTAGCCATCTCTGAGGTCTCCTTTCCTTGGGTGTCCATCTCCACACAGAGGGGAACCCAGAATGAACCCTGCTTCAGACATCTAATTCAAGAGCATTATCTGGAGCTCTGGCTCCCATTTGTTATCCTAATAAAATGCTCCCATTTATATCCCATGAATTCTTTTAATTAAATCAACGTAGTAACTTGGCATTTTTTGTCCCACCAAATGATTAATAAACCTCAGAGACTGAACGTGCAGAAGTGCAAGAGACACAGATGGGCCATTCAGCCCCTCAAGTCTGTGACATCATTCTGTCAGATGCATGGTTCCCGATCTATTTGCCACAGGCAGGGGAGAGTGCAAATAGTAACAGAAGCTGGGAGGTGATGTGTGATGGTGACAAAGGGCTGAAGATACACAGAAACATAGAAAACCTACAACACAATACAGGCTCCTCGGCCCACAAAGCTGTGCCAAACATGTCCCTACCTCAGAAATCACTAGGGTTACCCATAGCCCTCTATTTCATTAAGCTCCATGTACCTATCCAAAAATTTCTTAAAAGGCCCTATCGTATCTGTCTCCCCCACCGTCAATGGCAACCCATTCCATGCACTCACCTCTCTCTGGGTAAAAAACTTACCCCTGACATCTCCTTTGTACCTACTCCCCAGCACATTAAACCTGTGTCCTCTTGTGGCAACCATTTCAGCCCTGGGAAAAAGCCTCTGACTATCCACACGATCAATGCCTCTCATCATCTTATACACCTCTATCAGGTCACCTCTCACCCTCTGTCTCACCAAGGAGAAAAGGCCGAGTTCACTCAACCTATCCTCATAAGGCAGGCTCCCCAATCCAGGCAACATCCTTGTAAATCTTCTCTGCACCTTTTCTATGGTTTCCACATCCTCCTTGTAGTGAGGCGACGAGAACTGAGCACAGCTGATGGAATGTGATAGGTGGAGCTTGGTTTCAAGGAAGGAAGGTGGGGAGGGAGATGGGAATAGTCAGAGAAGGGAACGAGTGTGGGTACATGGAATTGGTGTATGAGGGGAAAGAAACTGGGTTGGTGAATTTAGGAAAAAGTGAGTAGATGAGGAGGAGAGAGAAAGGGGATTGAGGGGGACCAGTTTACCATAAGCTGGAGAATACAATGTTCACGCAGTCAGGTTGTATATTGTATACATTTCTCTGACATTAAATGTATCTTTGAAACTTGGTCAAATTGGAAGAATAGGCAAAAAAGTGGCAGAGAGAATACAGTGTTGGGAAATGTATGATAATGCATTTTGATAAAAGGAACAATAGTACAGACTGTTATCTGAAGGGGAAGAAGGTTCAAACGTCAGAGGTGCAGAGGGAATTAGCAATCACCATGTAAGACTCCCAGAAGGTTAATTTGCAGAATGAGTCAGTGGTAAAGAAGACAAATGCAATACTGGAATTTATTTCGAGGGGAATAGAATATAAAAGCAAAGAGATAATGCTGAGCCTTTATAAGACACTAGACAGCCAAACTTGGAGTACTGTCAACAGTTTTGGGCCCATATCTCAGAAAGGATGTTTTGTCTTTGGAGTCCTGAGGAGGTTCACAAGGATGATTCCAGGAATGAAGGGGTTAACATATCAGGAGCGTTTGTCAGCTTTGTACCCGTACTCACTGGAAGTGTGGAGTGACATTTGCAATCTTGCAGTCCTCTGGACCATGCCAGACTCAAGAGATTCTTGGAAGATCATGACCAATGCATCTCCGGTTGGAATTGAGGCTGTATGCTTTGACTCTTGATGAGGTCACCCAAGTCAAACATGTCAAAGGGTAGAGGTCGGACCAACAGTGGTCCACTGGTTCTGCAGGTTCGGAGGTTCAGCAGTGACTGGTCGAATAAAACAGTGACAGAAACAGCGGGGAAGAATCCTTCTACATCTGTGTGCAACAGTTCTTCCGAGTTTCCACCACAAATAAAAGTAGTGAAAACCCAGAGGAAGCTACTGCAACGATGGAGTTGGCTCCAAACACCGACAGACACAGATAGAGGACCTTCACTGCTGCCCTAAACACCAGTCGGTGTAACAGGCAGTCATATATAACATATTAAAAATTGTGCTATCTCTTTTCTTAGCATCAAGTTGAAGTATCAAGCTCTAGGTAAATTACCAGACCTCCTAACATGTCATAACTTTCAAACTGTAACTGAGAACTAGCAACATGACATAATTTCATCTTTCAGCATTATTCAAAGATTCACGGGTCAAAGTAACAAAATACAAGCTGTTTATTTTACACAATATTCCTTTTGTTACATCTGCCCAGTATGATCTAGTCTTTACTTTGTGAAAATTTGTGTGTTAAACACATACTAGAAACACAAAATTATTATTGGGTTTGTAGCAGAAACTGCAGATGTTGAAATGGGATGCTACAGAATCCTGCGAGCACTTAGTAGGTCAGGCAGCATCTGTGAGGAGAGAAACACAGTCGGTGCTTCAGGTCCGGAACCACTCAGTGCGAGTGGAAGAGTAACCTTGACTAACCTTGCATATTGTTCTGAGGAAAAGTCTGGATTGAAGCATCTGTGGTTTCTCTCCTCCAGGGATCCTGCCTGACCTGCTGAGCATCTCAGCCTTCTCTGCTTTTATTCTTTAGTTTCATGTACTTCTCTTTAATTTTGCTCTAATCTCAACAGCAAGTCTGTTCTTTCAATCTTCCTAGGAAACACACCAGAACAGTAGAGAATATAGATGTTCTACAGTTCTAATTCCTAGTCCTGTCCCCATTTAAATCATCATTGCATCTGTGGTGAAAGATGCAGTTTGCCTTTCAGTGCACACTCAGTGATAAATGCGGCCAGCTGGCCAAATGTCTCACGTGCCACTTTAAATTATTCAAGAGATCTGACCCCACTAAATAGCCTCTTAATTCAGTGAACGAGTACAGCAATAGTGCAGGTGTTACACCTGGGAGAGATTGTTCCAACACATAAAACTAGACTGGCAAAGTGACAAGAGATAAACAGAGTGCACTTCTACTTCAATCAACGCAATTTTTATTTAAACCGCTTACTCACAACCACCAGCTTCTTATGGAGAGGTGGTGAGCTGGTTCTGCAGGGAGTAGCTATTATTCTGTTAATTTTAAATGCTACAGAATAACTGGCATTATTTTGCTAAATGTAAGAACAAAGGAATATGTAAAAAATAGAAAATGTTACTGAGCTGTGTAGGTCCAGCTGCATCTATTGAGAAGAGTCAATGTTTCCAATTTTCAGAGAGGTGAACTGATGGAAATTGTTGTGTATTTAATATTTAAGCAAATATATACATGTGTGTATGTGTTTGAGTAAGCTTTGTTTGTTTAAATACTTCATTACGAGTTATATGTATAAATATGTGAATTCCACACGTCATCATGTTACCACATGATATATACATGCCTCGCTTAAACAACAAAGTTAGACAGACAGACAGACATACTGTATTGATCCCGAGGGAAACTGGGTTTCATTACAGCCGCACCAACCAAGAATAGTGAAGAAATATAGCAATATAAAACCATAAATAATTAAATAATAATGTTAATCATGCCAAGTGGAAATAAGTCCAGGACCAGCCTATTGGCTCAGTATCTGACAGTCCGAGGGAGGAGTTGTAAAGTTTGATGGCCACAGGTAGGAATGACTTCCTATGACGCTCAGTGTTACATCTTGGTGGAATGAGTCTCTGGCTGAATGTACTCCTGTGCCTAACCAGTACATTATGGAGTGGATGGGAGACATTGTCCAAGATGGCATGCAACTTGGACAGCATCCTCTTTTCAGACACCACCGTCAGAGAGTCCAGTTCCACCCCCACAAAATCACTGGCCTTACGAATGAGTTTGTTGATTCTGTTGGTAGACTCACATTCTGGACACCCATGTCTTTCTTTGAATTAGTTTAATGTTTTTAAGTTACAAAACATAACAGAAATATATTAAATTCTGAGGAGTAATGGTCAGTAAGATAGTCAAGGTTTTCAAAGGAGTATCAAAAACAAGAGACCATTCAATTAAGGAGAGAGGAAAGAGGTTTAAAGAGGATTCTAGCGCAATTTTTTTTTAATTGCACAGAAAGTGGCTGATATTTGGAACATGGTGCCAGAGGGGGGCATTGGAATCTAATGCAGTCACCAAGGTTAGGAGGCATTTGGACAGATACTTAAATAGGCAAGGCATAGAACAAAAGATCTAATGTGGGCAGATGTGATTAGTATCATAACAGAAGTGGCGGGATAGTATCAAAAAGACTCATGTGGAAGTAGAGGGCTGAAAGGCCTGTTTCTGTGCTATATAACTCCATGCCTCTACAAGGGGTGGGGATGAAAGGAAGTCACAGTGACATAATCCCTTCAAAGTGCTGAAAGGGGAAGGTAGGAGAAAATGTATCTGGTTGTGGAATCCCATTGATGATGGAACTTAATGGAGAATGATCTACTGAACGCAGAGGTTAGTGGAATAGAAGAGGAGGAAGAAATTGTTCCGGTTGGGAAAGAGAGAAAGTGAATGCAGAGGACATTGCTTCTGGCAAAATTTGGCAAAGTTAAAGCCATATCCCAGTGGGAAAAAATATAGAACCAATGCATAGAAAGAAAAATCAATTTTTTTTCCGAGGCATAGTCCTGGAATAAAATGGAGCTATAGAAATTTCGTTGGAATTTTCTGCCACAGGGAACTGCAGAAGTGATTCACTGAATGTACTCAGTGCTGAGATATAGACTTCCAGGCCATCAGCAGAATCAGAATCAAAATCAGGTTTATCACTGGCATGTGTCGTGGAATTTGTTAACTCAGCAGCAGCAGCTCAGTGCAGCACATTATAATATAGAGAAAAAGTATGTATATATGTATATTAAATAGATTAAAAATAATGCAAAACCAGAAATAATATATACTAAAAGAAGTGAGGTAGAGTTCATGGTTCAATGTCCATTTAGGAATCATATGGCAGAGAGAAAGAAACTATTCCTGAATCGCTGACTGTGTGCCTTCAGGCTTCTACATCTCCTTCCTGATGCTAACAGTGAGTAAAGGGCATGTTCTAGGTAATGGGAGTCCTTATTAATGGACGTCACCTTTCTGAGGCATCACTCCTTGAAGATTTTACAAGTTTTTGTAGATTGGTCCTGTACAGTAGGGCAGCCCCCCCTACCACCCCCCCCCCCCCATACCAGACAGTGACACAGTCTGTCAGAATGCTCTCCCACGTACATCTACAGAAGTCTGAGTGTTTCAGTCAACAGGCCAAATCTCTTCAAACTCCTTATTAAGTATAGCCACTGTCTTGCCTTCTTTACAGCTGCATCGATATGTTAGGACCAGGATAGATCCTCAGAGATCTTGACACCCAGTAACTTGAAATTGCTCACTCCCTTCAATTCTGATCCCTCTATGAGGATTGGTCTGTGTTCCCTTGTCCTACCCCCTTCTTGAAGTCCACAAGCAGCTCTTTCGTCTTACTGCTACTGAGCACAAGGCTGTTGCTGCAACACCACTTAACTAGTTGGTACTCCATCTCATCTCCATCTGAGATCTACCAACAATGTTTGGATCATCAGAAAACTTCTAGATGGTATTTGATCTATATCTGGCTACACAATCAAAAGTATAAAGAGAGTAGAGCAGTGGGCTAAGCACACACCCCTGAGGTGCGCCAGTGTTGATCGTCAGTGAGGAGGAGATATTATTACAGGTCTACAAAGTTGAGGATCCAATTGCAAAGGAAGGTACAGAGGTCGAAGTTCTGTAATATTGATTAGGATTGTGGGAATGATGGTGTTAAACTCTAAGCTATAATCAATGAACAGCATCCTAACATAGGTGTTTGTGTTGTTCAGGTGATTTAAGGCCTTGTGAAAAGCCAGTGAGATTACGTCTGCTGTAGACCTATTGTGGCAAAAGGCAAATTACAGTGGGTCCAGGTCCTTGCCAAGGCAGGAGTTGATTCTGGCCATGACCAACCTCTCAAAGCGTTTGATCACTGTAGATATGAGTGCTACTGGGCGATAGTCATTAATGCAGCTCACACTACTCTTCTTGGGTACTGTTTTAATTGTTGCCTTTTTGATGCAGGTGGGAACTTCTGACCATAACAGTGAGAGGTTGAAATTGTCCTTGATACTCCTGTAAGATGGTTGGCACAAGTTTTCCGAGTCTTCCTTCATCTGGGCCTTCCGCCTTGCAAGGGTTCACCCTCTTTAAAGACAGCCTAACATCAGCCCCCAAGAAATAGATCACAGGATCACCGGGTGCAGCAAGGATCTTCACAGCTGTAGTTATATTCTCTCTTTCAAAGCAGCATAGAAGGCATTGAGCTCATCTGGCAATGAAGCTCACTGCCACTTGTGCTGTTGGGTCTCACTTTGTAGGAAGTAATGTCTTGCAAATGCTGCCAAAGTTGCATGCATTCGATGTCACCTCTAGCTTCACCTGTCTCTTCACCTTGAAATAGCCCTCCGCAAGTCATACCTAGTTTTCTTATACACACTTGGATCACCAGACTTAAATGCAACAGATCAAGCCCTCAGCAGACACCGTACATCCTGGCTCATCCACGGTTTTGTGTTTCGGAAAGTACAGTAAGATTTCCTAGGCAAAAGCTGATCCACTCAGGCTTTGATGAAGTCAGTAACAACTGCAGCATCCAGGTTCGAAGATGAATCGTTGAATACAGTCCAGTCCACCAATTCAAAGCAGTCCTGTAAGCGCTCCTGTGCTCCCCTTGTCCAAACCTTCTTGGTCCTCACTACTGGTGCTACAGTCTTCAGTCTCTGCCTATACTCAGGGAGTAGAGGTACAGCCAGGTGATCAGACTTCCTGAAGTGAGGGCAGTCAAGCCTTCTAGAAAAGTGTCAGGGCAGTGGAGCTGAGGCCAAGATGAGAACAGCTATAATCTTCTTAAATGGCAGTACAGACCAAACAGACAGATAGCTGACTGAGTCTATTCCTCGTGTTCTCACGTGGAGCAAAAATGAGGAAGCAGATAAGGAGAACATTGCAGAATTTCATGACCAAGTGTCTTTCTGAAGTCATATTTTGTATTCAGTGGTACATGCAGGAATAAAGCCTCTCATAGTACAGCACCTTTTAGTAATGGGTGCTCGCTCTCGAGCCTATGAGAAAGTGCAGCATCTGCAATGAGCTGAAAGTCTACAGTCAACTGTTAAAATTCAACTTGAAAAACATTTTTCAAATTCTTCAAACTGGAAATTGGTGTGCATGTTTAAAACATTTCATTTGAATAGTTAAAAGCCAACACTTGCAAAACGTTACCACTTTACTGCTCATTTCCAGTGCCATCACTGGGTGGCAGTAATTACCACAGAGTGACGAGAGGAGGAAATGCAATCTTCCACCCTGAACAATGACGATCCAACAAAATTTAGACAAAGTTCCTCCCCCCCCTTGCACTTAGCATGAAAGGATTCCCAAAATATCAAATTGTAAATGTTATCTTAAATGAAATGTATCTGGGCTTGGGCTGATAGATCTGTGGGGAACAACACAAAGATGATGAGACACAAAAAATGAAAAGGAGAAGGCAAATTGTTTTGTTTTGAAGGCTACAAAGTGTAGTTTTAATTAAGATTCAAAGAATACGAAGTCTCGGAATGAGCAATCTTCTAAGAAAAATACACAGGTTAAAACTGGCCTGCGCAAGAGAAAGACTCTGCCAGGGACCATCTTAAACCCAGTTGCAAAAGGAGGAGGGTTGGGCATGGGGAACAGCAACCCCCATAGCTACAGAAACACCAACAGAAGCTCCAAATACCTCATTACTAGGAGAGGGATGATCTTCTCTGAGAGGACGTACAAAGTTGTGCGGTGAAAGCAGAAGCCACAGGGCTGATTAACCATCAGCCTGGAGAGCTGGCGTCTGCAGCCCGTGCCCCAGTGAGGGTGACGGGCTTTGAGAAGCAGCAGCAGCAGCAGCAGCCCAACAGAAAGGAGACCAACAGAATTGGTGAATGGAATACTGATCACTGCTCAAAAGGAACTAGAACAGGATGTTAAACACTGGCACAGCAGAAAGATTCCTGATTTGTTTTCCCAAGGGAAATCAAAAGTTTGCTTGCTGGAGAAGGACAAGTGAAATACACACAATGAAAGTAAAGTTTAACAGATTGCTGTGGCTGGTTCTGAAGAAATCTTTAAAGGAAGAAAGAAGTTACCGGCATCTTAGTTCTGACTGTAGTTGAGGACCGATACAAGGTTAAAGCAATACCT
This sequence comes from Hemitrygon akajei, assembly GCF_048418815.1. Taxonomy (NCBI): domain Eukaryota; kingdom Metazoa; phylum Chordata; class Chondrichthyes; order Myliobatiformes; family Dasyatidae; genus Hemitrygon; species Hemitrygon akajei. Next base: position 148,140,748 of record NC_133131.1, read on the forward strand.
ACACTCCTTATTTGGAAACAATCCGGTCTCCATTTGAGTCTTCAATGGAATGATTCTTTCCATGTTGCTGTCCATCCATTTAAAAAAAACACTCAGATAACTGCAGCTGCTGAGGCAACCATTAAAAATAGATCAAATACGCCCAAGCACAATGTGGTAGGGGGCATAGTTCACAGAACGTCTGACAGGGCTCCACATCTTGTGCATACGAAAATGACTGGAAAACTTGATGTGGGAGTAATGGGTCAACACACTGCCTGTCAATTAGGCTGTGAGCAGGAACTCCACTTAAGAGAGTCCTACAGTTGAATTCAGCAGAAGGTCCTTTCATCACGGTTTACCAACTTCATAATAACTCCAACTTCTTTGGACCTGTCAGCCTCAAATACATGAAATGCGCAAACCCTCACAGTCATGTGCGCGCACACACACACCTACATTCTTCAAAATGTTGACCTTCAGAAACTGCTACACGAACACTTGAAAGTTAAATGTTTACTATTTAAAAAGAAATGAAAATTCCAAAACCCACCTGCAACTCATGGATGTCGAACTTCTCCTCGAAGATGTATGACACATCAGCCCCCGCGGACAGGCCACTCATGCTCGCCAAGTAGCCGCAGTATCCGCCCATCGTCTCGATAATGAAAACACGGCGCTTTGTTCCACTCGCTGATTGCTTGATACGATCACAGGTCTATCAGAAATATATCCTGTTAGCATATAAACTGTATGCAATCGTTCGCAATGCTGGTCTACTAGCGTGACTACAAAACCATCTTAAACCTTAAACTAAATATTCAATATTCCCTAAAAAGACCAGAGTGGTTTACTCATTACTTTAAAAATATTATGATTGGCAAGATTATCAAGCAATTTTTATGTTATTTTCATAGAATAAATATTTCACTTGATGTGCACTCCAAGATTTAATTATTTCCTCCACATTATCTTGTTTTCAATCTTTTTAGACTATCTACACTCACACTACAATAAAAACAGCCAATCATTCTAAACAAACAAGTTAATTTATCACAAATTTTAAAACTTGCTTATATTTTAGAAAATAACCATTATAATGTAGGTACACTAAAATCCTTTTGATCTCCAATTTAGAGTTCTTTAAGTTTAATAGAACTCTTGGTTACAGGAATATTTTTTTTAACTTACTAGAATAATTTCCAGAAGCATGGACCATTACTCTTGAGATCTAATCTCGAACCACCAGGACAACTAATTAAATGCAACTAATTAAAAACAAACTATATTACTGTAAACCACTAGGATAACAATCATGAGATCTTCTGGTTGATGCCAAATTCGTAATCTATCAGGTTCACTAATGTCCTTGCCTGAGCAGGACGGTGTGATTACAAGAGCAATCAATCAGTGAGGTAACTCTCAACCGTCTCCTCAGTTCAGGGGTAATCAAGGATGGGTGATAAATGTTGGCAGATCTGATAGCATCTAAATCTGCCAAGGATTTGAATGTTGTCAAACAAGAGACATAGATAGAGAGGACAGACAGGAATCTTTTTCCCAGCGTGGAAATAGCTAATTCAAAGGGGCATAATTTTAAGATGATTGGAGGAAAGTATTGGGGGATATCAAAAGTAAGTTCTTTACACAGAGAGTGGTGAGTGCATGGAAAGTCCTGTGAGGGATGCTGGTAGAAGTAGATATATTAGGGGCATTTGAGAAACTCTTAGATAGGCACATAGATAATAGAAAAATGGAGGGCTATGTATTAGATTGATCTTAGTAGATTAAAAGGTCAGCACAACATTGTGACCCAAAGGGCCTGTACTGTGCTGTAGCATTTTATGTTGTATAACTAACAACAAAAAAACTTAAATATATTTGATGGATTTCCAGATCGATAATTTCTGTCTCTGGATTATTACTCCACGAATACAAAAGCATTGCTACATGACAGCGACTAGAATTTTATCCAGTAGAAAAATTCCTCAAAATATAATGAAAGGAAAGGTGCCTACATATACATACATGCTTCCTAAATAGGCAAAAGCTTTCAACATGAAAGCTGTTTTTAATCCGCATCATATACTGTAAGGAAATACTCTATTCCTAGTTATCATCATTATATTTTTGAGTAGATTTGATTTTTTTTTACTTTTCTATTGTTTCTACATTTCAACTGTATTCAGTTATAATGTAAAATATTTTAGGATGCCGTATTGTAATAATATAGGAAACAGTGCCATTTGATACTGCTGTTGATATCAGTTTTTGAATAAACCAAAATGCCAATTTTTGTGGAAAGGAAAAAAAAAAAATAATATATATATTTGATGGAGTGGCCTGATCACCTGGACCAGACCTTCAGGCTGTCTGGTGGGTGAAGCTGATAGAGTCTGGGGGTTGGTGAGGTGTGGGCGACTTGTCTGTTCCCATTGGACGGTGGAAGAAGTCAGCCAGAGAAAACACTCAGTGCTGCCTAAGTTAGCAGCAGGCTTTAGAGAGCGAGAGGGCTTCAGTGAGGAAGGTAATTGGTGAGAGGTATCTGCCTGGATGGAGGTCAAAGATCAGCAGGCTGCAACGACTGGCCAACACCTGTAGAAATCTTTTCTGAAGATGAGTCAGAGCAGTGCGTCCTTGGGTAGAGGAAAGGAGACTGTTGAGCAAAAAATATGGTTCCATAGGATATGGTCATTGTACAGGCCGAAGAGATCAGTCAGCTATTTGATCACTAATTCAACCAGTTCAACACAACATTGTGGACCAAAATACCCATTTCTGTGCAGTACTACTCCACGTTCTATATCCAGTGAATTAAATAATACTAAGGCCCTGTCTAGCTCACTTCAAAATGCTTCGAGATAAATCAGATTCTTGTAAAAATTGCATTCTGCCATATTTACAGTATTTTCTCAGCAAAGTAGAATAATTTGAAAACAGCAAGCAACACAGCACCACCACAATGGATTATAAAAGCAGTTTGCTCTGCCAAGTGCACATCGCAATGATTTTTAAGCAAGCAGCATCAATTTAAAAGCTTAGCCACAACTGAAGCTGAAAAAGCGGGAACTTACCTCCACAATCAAATTGATAGCAGTGTCAGCTCCAACAGTAATATCAGTACCTGGCACATTATTACTTATGGTAGCAGGCACAATACACATAGGGATGCAAAACTCCTCAACAGAATCACGAGAACAACACAATTCCAGCAATGCTTCATACGCCTGGATGGCCAGAATAAAAACAATTGAACTTTGTTTATGTTTGGCTGTTATACTGCTGTAGTCCAACCACACCTATCTTATATTGCTTTACACGTGAGGAGAAGTTTTGCTTCCCATTGGCGAGTACGCCAAGCAAAAGCATATGCAAAGCAGCTGCTTACACCAAAACACACATTCAGAAGCTGGTTTGAATAAATAATGTCACCACAAGAGCGATTCTGAGGACACAGGAATGCAAGGGATAGATGTGTAAATTATTAGCCACATGCACAAGCAACATTTCATCATCATCTTGAAAGTTACATTCAGGACAAAATACACTATATTACACCTCCAAGAGGACCAACAGCTTGTCATTGTGTTTGGAGGCTTGCTTGCCTCATTGACCCAGACAGCTATGTTGGCTACAGTCTGGGCTTTATGCTTTGGCTCTTGGTAGGGTCACCCATGCCAAACAGGTCAAAGGGTAGAATGATCCACCGGTCCTCCAAGTTCAGCTCGGGGCTAACAACCCAGACTGGTAAAACAAAATTGTTACTGAAACAGCAATGGTGAATCTTTCTATATCTGAGTGTGACAGTATTCCTCAACCTCCATCTGGGACTTGTGTAACTGACAGTAGCGAAAACAGAGAGGAGGCTACTGACATGATGAAGGATGCCCCGGAGTTGGAGGACCTTAACTGTTTTCCTAAATGCCAGCAGCGTAGATTGGCAAAAAACCCCCACTATATTAGAGCTGAGTAAGTAATTGATAGGATTTCCCAGAATTTGAAATGCTTTCTACCAATGTAAATTGCATTAACCTTAGAAGAGAGGTATAAAAGAGATCAGCTTTATCACATGTACATCAAAACGTATAGTGACATGCACTGTTGGTGTCAAATGAATTTGCAAGGGTTGTGCTGGGCAGCCTGTAAGTGTTCCCACGCTTCTGGCACCAACATAGCAAGCCCACAACTCACTAACCCTAACCATTCATCTTTGGAACGTGGAGGGAAACCCCTGCAGTCATGGGGAGAAGGTACAAATTCTTTACAGTCGTAGGAATCAGTAGTAGCAGCAGTAGGAATTGAATCACAATCTTAAAGCTGGAATAGTAAAGCAGTGGCACTAAAGAGAAGAAAGATATGTAGAATGGAAATTCGATAGCTTCAGATAACTGAAGGGTGTGAGAAATGTGCTCAAGTCAACTGAATGCACTGAGATTTGGAGAAAGACGTGATTACAGAGCAAATGATGCTTTGAATATAAGGAAAATAAATTTAAATCTGAAATTGTGGTAGATTAGAACCCTGGGGGTGAGGAATAAATAGGCCACCAATGAGTGGATGCTGAATCACAATTCTGCTTTCCTTGGCTTTATGTGCTAGTACATTGAGTTGAGTTGGTAAATCATATTTGTGGCCAGTTGTGGATCAAATCGCACCAGATGCAAAACTGGACCGGGTTATTTCCAGCTGTGAGTCATCCTTGCATCCTCCTCACGTGATTTCTGCACTGGGGTTGCAGCTGATGACTTCATTGCGCATTCAGTGTTCGTTTTTCAACATTGCTCCCCTGTCAGTTCCAAGCCAGGCCACTGACTTGTGCATCAGTGTGTAAGCACGAGACAGGTAAGTAGGAATACACAGCCTCATTTCCCTGCTGGTACTGTGAACATGATTAAAGGACACAGAAAACTGGCTAAGTTTTAATTCTGCATTTTTTTTTTACACTTTTCAATGAAGTAAGAAACAAAAAAGTTTTTAAAAAATTGAACCAAATCACAGTAGTACAGCAGTTAGTGTGATGCTATTACAGCTTGGGGCGTTCCAGAGTTCAGAGTTCAATTCTAGCGTCGTATGTAAGGGAGAGTTGAAGAGGGCGTGTAAGGAGTTTGTATGTTCCCCCTGCGAAACCCATGGCCTTCCTCCCACAGTCCAAAGATGTAGCAGTAAGTAGGTTAACTGGTCATTATAAATTGTCCTGTGATTAAGTTAGTGTTAACTAGGAAAGTTGTTGGGTGGTGTGCATTGTTGGGCCAGAAGGGCCAATTCCACACAGCATCTCTAAATAAATAAAAACCAGCAGTGACTGATAACAGTAGATGAAATGGGATTATTAACATTTTAGAGTCAGTTACTTGATACACAATGGCAGAATTTTATTCTGAAAGCTTGATGTTTGCATATACTCCCACAAAATTAAAAGAAAGCTTTCCTTTCATATCATTGGTGTTAAAAGCTATTGAGTATCACCGCTAAAGCCTGAATTTCTCGAAAATGATGGAATGTTGCCTTTTTAATACATAAACATAAATGATTAATATGCAGCAAAATGAAATTATTTCTTAGGAATCACATAGGAGCAAAGTGTTAATTGAAAAACAGACACTGAAAGATTTTACGCTGTTCTGCATAATTCCTTTACCTGCAATATTATCCACCAGCACCAATATTGATCATACTGCTGTGCACCCTCCCCCCTCCCAGAAAAAGAACAATGATCACAAATTCATTTAGAAGAGACACAGAAGGACCCAGAATTGCTTAATAATACGTAAGTTACCTAATTTATGGTCGAACCTGATGGATGCAGGGAGATGTTACTGGAAAGCTGAGATGGTTATTTTGCTATCTAAATACTTAATTTTTAATAATTTTGAGGAATAAACCTCAAACAATGAAACAAGATCTATTAATAGAGCATTGATATAATTAAAGATGATTTAACAGTAGCTAAATCAACTAACCCTTTGGATAAAATCACTTCAAAACAGCACGAAAATTTTGGTTCAAATGCATCTCCAGCTACCACAGCCTAACAAGCATTTTCAATAGAAACGACTTTTAACTGAATAAAGGTTCATTAATATCATCTTTACATTGCCAAAAGAGAAAGGCAGATCAAAGGTTTGATCGGTTAACAGTATCAATATTTCCTTGCTTATTAAAAAATAAATGAATTTAGTTAAAAAGACAAAGAGATTCTGCAGATACTGGAAATCTAGAGTTAACACACAGAAAACAGTGGAGGAAGTCAACGGGTCTATGGAGAGAAATAACGAATCGACATTTCAGAAACATCGACTCTTTATTCCTCTCCATGTGTGCTGCTCATGGGTGCTCCAGCATTTTGTGTGTGTTCCTGTGAGCTGAATTAATTTAAGTCAGAAAGCTGATACCTGCTGTGATGCACAGGTCACCAAGCATGGAAAGAAACGTGGCCAGGTTTGGGAGGGGGGCCAGTTGTTTGGGACTGCAGTATCAATCCTACTGGTGCTGGCATATAACAGATGCGGTGGGACTGGTCCCACAGACCATTGTGTTCAAAATGCAGTCACGCGTCCCCAGACAGACTTACATCAGTTATAGCGTTCAGGGCAGTGTCTGCACCAATGCTGAAGTCTGAACCGGGCACATTGTTGGAGACGGTGGCAGGTACCATTACCATCGGAATACAGAACTCGTCATACTTGGCTCGCCCTGCTAACATTTCCAAAAGGCCCAGGTATGCCTGGAGGGCATATTTGGGTTAGCTTGTTGGTACAATTGGAAAATTAGAAACATGCCAAGGACCAAAGGGAGAGCCACTTGGAGCATCCCAGTGTCATTCAGTGCTCCAGCCAACTTCCCAGCTGGAAACACTTCACAGTTATTACTGCCAGGGCACATTCAAGCCAGCAATTAAAACTGTTATATCATATTCTCAATTACACTGTAAAATAGAATTGTATGGCAAAGATCCAATAGGTCAAGATAGTGTTTATGCATACACAACCCTATCACTGCTTTCAATCAACAGTTACATTTACCAAACTATAATTTTCATTGCATACTCTTGTTTAACATCCAATAAAATTAATTTACTGCCATTCAATAACTAGCTGTAGCATATAAGAGGCAGACTGATTCTAAACCAGCAGCACATTTCCACTCTACCCTAATCATAAATGGTAAAGAAAATTCAAAGCAAGAATCTAAGACTATTATGCAAACTTGGAGTGTGTGTAGAAAAAGCAGGAAGAGTTCATTTACAGTGGGTGGATACCATCGCATGAATCCCTTCAGTAAACTCCCGACTCATTTACTTTTCTATAATACATATGCCAAAAGTGATGTCAACATTAAACTTATTTAGAACAGTGATGGGTTGGTGTATGGAAGTACAGCTGGATTCAACTGCAACATTTAGCAAGGCTGGGGATAAGTAACTGGGGTGAAGGTGGGCTTGTGGGACAAGATAAGGGGCTCTTTACACTGCAAGACACAAAACACTGAGGGAGCTCAACAGGTCAGGCAGCATCTATGGAGGTCAATGCTTTGAGTCAAGGCCCTTCATCTAGACTGGGATCCTCACACTGTGCTGGTTGCAGTATGATGGGCTGAATAGGCTCCTTTTCTATGATTCAATGATACATTCTGTCGCCATGCCAAATTTCCGGCACATATGCTAAAGCCCAGTCTTTGCAAAGTGTGTGCAGCTTAGTAACTAAATACTTGTGACAATTGTGCCAAATGGTAGGCTGTAAAGTTTGAACCCTCCCTCTGTGGATTGCTCAGAGAGACTTAGCAGCTCTTACAGGGTAACATAAAACCTCTGTACACCGCCAAATTCAGTGCTTACTGCTTTCGACTCAGTTCAGCGCCAAGCAAGAATTTGCATTTACATGTGGGTCGTATTGGTTGAGGAGCTTCCCTGAGGACCTACTCAGCAACATTTATGATTAACGTCATTAAAAGAAACTTGTTGCAGTAATATAAGCACTGGGGAATGCAAAAGTGGTGGAAAATTAGAGTGTGAAGATGGACAGGGTTGAAGAACAGGTAAAAGGATATTTTCCATTATTTGCATACATAGGTAAAGTTGGGCTAAGAGCATTTGAACTATACACATGTTTTTCATAATAGGAAGAAACAAAGATTTCTACTTGCTCCTCAATTTAAGGCTGCAATATTAAACAAGTGCAACTGACTGCAGAAAGCCTTTTTAAAAAAAAAATAACAATATTGTCCTTTGTGTCACTGATATCTGATTTCCTTTTTTATAAAGTGAAGTAGGGCTCTGCATGGAATCTCTATTTCACTAAAAATTACACAATTTATTTGAGGAATTTGAGAAGAGGAAGGTCACACGTACCTCAAAGCCACCGATCAACAGCAGAGCATTGATGTTATGCAAACGGATCTGATCAGCAACAGCTTTCAAGTTGTTAACAGGAAGAGTGCTGTTAAAAGCCGGCAAAAAGATGTGTCAGAAACAGTGGTTTTTGACCTACAGCTGAAATAACTGACATTGGATTTATCCGTGTAAATCCAATAAAAAAGAACACACATCTCTTGCTCATGCACAGTTTCCATAAAACAAAAAGCAATTTGAATGCACTACAGAGTGTACTGTTTTGGTCATTGAAAACATGCCCAAAACAGCTTGAGTGTTGGGGGTTCGGGTTCATTTCTAATGCTGCAGCACCCACGCTATCCCAATCATCTACCGCCATCGCAAGGCCGGAACCATTCTCAGGTTTGGCTGTCATTTTGAATCCACCTGCTGAGGAACAAAATGGTTCTCTCTTACAACACATCGCAGTGGGAGGTTTGGGAGGCCATTTGGTGTCTATGTACACAAGGCCTCAATCCAGAGATGGGTCAAGCACAATTTGATGTAACCAAAGCCCCAAAATAATAAGGACAGAAATGAAGTCGAGCTGATGGCATGACATCAATTCAAAAGGGTTGAGTCAAAACTCAATTTCATAACATTGACTTCTTTGGTGTCCAGTAACTGAAAGGTGATTTTAACTTGGAGCAAATCGTGGTCACATGACACAGGTGATGATGTCATTCCTTATGTGGAAAACGGAGCAAGTTGCCTTGGGGAGTTTGTCATAGGGACTCTTAATCCCGCTACATCAAACTAGAAGGCTCACAGGTGAGTTAAGTATTCCAGTCGCTGCATTCTTCTATCCTCTCACCTTACTGACCCCATCTCCCAATGTATCACCAGTCTTTACTTCCCTCCCCAATATAAGCCTCGCCATCAGCAAATCTCCAGTCCTGCTCGCACACCACATGAAGGACTATCCTGTTTTCTTCCTACCCCGACTTCCCACATCCTAAAGCCCAGACTCACAGTTGCCACCACAAAGGGAACTCCAAGGCATACCCCACTGTCCACCCTTCACTGACTGTTGGCATAGTTTGATGTACAGTTGGTTGCACCCAAGGCTTTTGGGCTTAGGCTCATGAGCTATGATGGTCTGCCACAGAAACCGAAACAGATGCTAGATAAGAGAGTGGAGATGCTGGAATGTAGAACCACAAACAATCTACAAGAGGAACTCAGGGGTGGGACAACATTATATTGGTATTAGTTTATTATTGTCATATGTACCAAGGTACACGTCCAAGTGGACCACGACCTTTTTGTAGTGTTTGGAGGCCTACGGACATCAATGACCTGGAGAGCTACGCTGGCTGGAGTCAGGGCTTTATGCTTTGGCTCTTAGTAGGGTCACTCATGTCAAACAGGTCAAAAAGTAGAGACCAGATTAAGAGTGATCCGATGGTCTTCAGGGGTTCAGCTCAGGGCTAACAACCCTGACTGGTAAAAACAGAACAAATCCTTCTACATCTGAGTGCGATGGTATTCCCGAGTCCCCACACAGAACTTGCATGATCGAGTGTAGTAAAACTAAGCTACTGACCCTACAAAGGAAGCCCTATACACTGCCAGAAATGGAGGACTCCATTGCTGCCCAAAATGCCAACAGTGTAGTAGGCAGTAGACAGTGAAAAGCATGCCTTGCACATTGTTGATACAGATCAAATTATTAGACAGTGTGGAGCTAGAATAAGAAAAAAATAACAGCAATGGAAAATAAAGTATAAAACCTATCAAAAAAGAGCAGTGCTAGTGCACAAACAAGGTGCACAATCATAACAATGGAGATTGAAATCAAAATTCCACCTTATTATAAAGAGGTGGGATTGAACTTGTCTTTAAGCCTAGTAGTACATGCTTTCAGGCTTTTTTTAATCTTCAGGCTGATGGGCGAGGGGACAAGACAGAATATCCAGGGTGGGTGCAGCCTCCGAGGGGAGAAAGGAATTGTTGGCATTGTAAATCAAAATCCTGCATCAGGTCATCGGCTGCATAATTTCTTCAGTGTTTGCTGCTGCATTGATCAATCCTTTCCATTAATATCACAATCCATTCAAAAGTGATACTATGATCATTCCAACCATCATTCTCAAAGGAGGACAATTTACATATCTATCCACTCAGAATTGACTACACATAGGCTGGTGTCAGCCCTGTATTTACCGTTTGGTACCCAAAAGGGAACCACCTTGGCCAGTCCATCCACCAACGTCACCCCATTTAATTTCTTTGATCTGTGGGAGGAAAAGAAAAAGGAGAATTATAGGAATGGAATACATTCTATATACATACACATTTCAAAACCTTTCAACATTGATGACTACTTTTCCTGTTCTTATTTCCCCATCTTCAAGGCTATTAAGTATATCATCCAGCCGAGAGTCACGGCATTGAGCGGATTTCAATCTCTCCTGTTGAGAGATCAGTTACCATCTCCATGGAAGTGGCTATGTGATGAAGAAGTTACCCAGTTTCCACTTAGAAACATAGAAAAACCTACACCACAAATACAGGCCCTTCAGCCCACAAAGTTGTGCCGAACACGTCCTTATCTTAGAAATAACTAGGCTCACCCATAGCCCTCTATTTTTCTAAGCACTATGTACCTATCCAGGAGTCTTTTAAAAGACCCTATCGTATCTGCCTCCACCACCACCGCCAGCAGCCCATTCCACGCACTCACCACTCTCTGTGTAAAAAACTTACCCCCGACATCTCCTCTGTACCTACTCCCCAGCACCTTGAAACTGTGCCGTCTCGTGATAGCCATTTCAGCCCTGACACTAGGGACTCGCTTGCCTAGAAATTTCAACTGGGTATCATTGAAAATCAAATTTTACTGAGGATGGAGACCATGGTGTGCATTTCTGGGCTGAAAAGCATGAACTGACATTTCTTGCTACGAACCCACTCTTGTGACGTGATGCAATTTCCATAAACCTCACCCTGTCTAAATGCCCTGATCCCACCTTGGCCACTGATATGACATTCCATCACCGAACTAATGTTGAAAGGACTACAAAAGGTAGATGCGGATCGGATGTTTCCTATGGTGGGGGCGTCCAGGACTAAAGGGCACAACCTCAAAACTGAGAGGCAACCTTTTAGGACAGAAGTAAGGAGGACGTTTTTCTGCCAGAGAGTACTGAATCTGTGGAATGTTCTGCCACAAACTGCGGTGGAGGCAAAGTCCGTGGGTATATTTAAGGTGGAAGTTAACTGTTAACTGATCGATCAGGGCATCAAACGATATGGTGAGAAGGCAGGTGTATGGGGTTGAGTGGGATCCGGGATCAGCCATGATGAAATTGCAGAGCAGATGATAGGCTGAATGGCCTAATTCTGCTTCTATGTCTTATGGCCTATGCTTTATCACCTTTCCAACTCTGACCTCATTTGCCTTTCTGATCTACCTCTACTCAACTCAAGAAAAACAGCAATTGAATTCTCCAAGTAGTGCCCGTGGGAAGACATCACTACCCAGACAAAGATTTTGAGGGTATTATCATTTTGCCACTAAATTTCATCATAATCCTCTGTGCCAACCATGGAAGTATGCCTCCTGTGCACTTCACTTACCAACATCCTTGCTGTGAAACTAATTTCAGGCTGCTCGCACAGATGCCAAAAGAAATTCAATACCCTTTCCATCGACAGGCAACCCGATTCCAAGAACTCCCTTATCTCTTTGTGCTATTGATGACAATACCCAAGCCATGCTCCCAGCTCTGACCTCCAATGAAAACACTAGACAGCAATACTCTGTTCCTCATCCCATAGAGAACAGAATTCAAGAATCCTGCTTCCCATTCACACAAAAGACTAGTTTTGATCTCCTGTTCCCCACTCTACAGAAAGTGTGGCCCCTGCTCTCCCTCACAGACAACACAAGTCTTCCACTCCCTACCTACTAAACACATATATAAAGGCATGAGAAAGTACAAAATGAGAGAAATATTGATACATTTTCTTTCAAGGCTGATCCACCATTTAAGAAGGTTATGGTGTATCTGATTTTTGCCCCATTTTTCTGCACGACTCCCATAACCTTTCGAGTCCCCGTGCTCAGTTGAAACATCTAAGTCAACGTTGAGTGCACATAACGATTCAACATCCAAACTCGGGAAAGATTTAAAAGGGACGTGAGAGGAACTTTTTCTACACAGAGGTTGGTGCGGATGTGGAAATGTTGCCAGAGGAGATAGTGGAGGCAAAAGCAATTAAAATATTTAAAAGCTTCTTGGATAGGTTCTGAGATAAGAGAGACAGAGGAAATACAGAGGAATATGGGCCTTATGCAGGCAAATAGAATTAGCATTGATTGATAAGCATCACGGTTAACATGGACGTCCATGGTGAACCAAAAGGATCTGTTTGTGTGCTGTACAAATCTATGAACCACTGAATGATACGTCATCATCATCATCATGTGCCATGTCGAATGGGTTGACCAATCATGGTCTTCTATCCCTCTTCATTCTGAGAAGTTTTAATTAAGCTGGCCAAAACTTCTGCCTGTCTATCCCTTGATGCAACTCATGAATGTCTTGTGCTGTCAACTGTGACTTTTTCTTCCAACAATTTTGCCCGTCACCACAAGATGTTTGGGCTTCTCTTTCCTCAGAAGATATCCCAGAAATTCCAGCTGTCATCTCCAGATTGATCATATCAGCTCTTTTTTCATTCTGGATTTTCACAACACTTACTCTGGCCTTCCACAATATTTTCATCATTCTTCTCAAGAAAAACTTTTCTGCAACTTTCAGTCTTCCCCCATTTTGCTTTGATATCTTCCAACATTCAATTGCACAGGTTAGTGTAGAACGAACGAAGCACTACAGCGTTCTGAATTTTGCACCAATAGAAATTATGTTTTTCTTTATTTTCTTGCTCAAACACTCGAACATGATAAGTAGCCTCATATAACCAACTGCCCATTATAGAATCATAGTCATAAATCACAGAAAAAGCCCTTTAGACTATCATGTTTATGCTGACCATGAAGAATCTATCTATAACTGTATTTACCAGTACTTTTTCATAGCCTACTGCGCCTTGATGATTCACATTCTCACCTAGATGTTTCTTATTCAGGATGTTACTTTAAAGAGACAAATATTGACCCATTAAGCCACTGAGATCACTGAAGAGGCTGAATTAGTTCACAAAGAACATATGGATCAAAATCAATTCATGAAAACTGGGGGGGGGGGGGGAAGCAAATCACCCATGCAAGGCCTCACATTAACTGCATGAAATGCGCATAAACAATAGGGAAACTCACATTCCCCTTTATAAAGCCGTCAAACCCATCAGTGACCGCTAGCATTCTGTGCCCTTCGGAGATGCCGGTTCTCACTGCAGAGCGGACGGCCGCATTCATGCCCGCAGCTGGAGCTCCCACATTAAGGATGGCAACATTGAATTGGTTCTATAGGTAACAGAAAAGAAGAAAAGGGATTGTGAAAATGTCATACATGCAAAAGAGGTAGAAGTTGACTTTGTTCAATGGCTGCAAGACAGCAGCTTATCCAACATTAGGTCTCGTTCTTACACGTACCAATAGTCACTAGCAATTAAAAACTGAATTAGATTTTTAAAAAGCTTAAAAATAAATCCAAGGTGGCAGGTACTCCGATCTGGAACAAGAAACAGTCTGCTGGATGAACTCAGCAGGTCAAGCAGCAGATATACAGGGTGAAGGGGAAAGAATTCCCCGTTATAGGTGCCCCAATGCAGAGTTTTGACCCGAAACATCGACAATTACTCCCTCCGCTCTCCATGCTGAGTTCCTGCAGAAGATTGCTTAGCGCTCAAAAGTAAATTACTTCAGTATCGTTATGAATTACAATGCAATGTGCACTTACTGCAGGTTGCTGGGTTGGGATTTTCCTATGTGCCAAAGTCTTGTAAGTATTTAAATTATTCTCAAAACTCCTGCAGGCAAAAACAACAAAGGGGTAAGCAAAAGCCACATTGCTATTTTAATCAACGATCTGAAAGACCAGACAACTAAATTAGCAGAGAATAACTGAGGACACATAATTAGCATAATTAATTACAAGGTAATTAAGGTAAGTCAACTAGAGAGCTGTTGAGAAAACAATACCCGCACGGTATTGGGGGTTTGCAACTCATCAGGTGAAAGGTTGGTGAAGGTAGAGACTCTCATCCCACACAATTGCACTTGGATAAACACCTTGAACGCTGCACCACCAGCACAAAGGTGGCAGGTGTCTATCTAACACTGCTGATAGAGATGTGATGTGTGAAAGAGCTTTCCTTTGGGCTTTAAATATTTATCCAGTGCAAGTTTCAATACCAATTAGATTTAAGAACATGTACATTATGTAAATTGAGCATTCAACAACAAATTTGATTTCAAATGTCAAAGCATCCAACAGGAATATTAGCAAATAAAATCTTTCACCTGGGCTAAAACCTATGTGCATATATACAAGAGGTGGCTAATACATGGATGTCATTAGCCAAGGTGACATCCATTCAGACTGTTGATATTTTGGGTCAATAACTCAAGATTTGATGAGTGATCTCCAACCTAAAGTTTCAACTCCATGCCAAGAACAAACTACTGCAAATGCTAAGAATCTGAAGTAAAGAAAATGCTGTTAAAAAAGCACTAAGCAGGTCAAATAGCATCCGTGGAAAAGAGAAATAAAGTTAATATTTCAGCTTAAGATTTAGCTCCTAATGAAAGGTCTCAGCCTGAAATGTCAGCAGGTCAGGAAGCATCCATGGAGACAAATAAAACAATCACTGTTTCTGAATTGCTAACTCATTATTCCTCTCATGGACGCTGCCCGACCTGCTGTGCTCTTCCATCATTTGGTGTGTGTGTGTTGCTCAGGATTTCCGACATCTGCAGAATCTTGCGCTAATGTTTCAAGTTGATGCCCTTACACTGGGGCTGGATGAAGTTGGAAATAAATACAATTAAATTTGCAGATAAAGGAAGTAGGGGAGGGGAGAAAATGGGGAAGGGCAGAGAGGAAATAAAGCGAAGGTCTGTTACAGGGTGAGGCCGAGTAACACAAGTCTTGTGGTGCCCGGTGACAAAATGTGGTGAAGGCTGCAGAGCAAGAAAAGCAGCATCTGAGAAAGAGAGAAACAAATTAAACTGGACCATAAGACATAGAAGCAGAATTAGGGCATTTGGCCCATGAACTCTGCTGCACCATTCCATCATGGCTGATTATCCCTCCACTCCATTCTCCTGCTTTCTCCTCGTAACCTTTGACATCCTTACTAATAGAGAACTTATCAACCTCTGTTTTAAATATAACTTGACCTCCACAGCCACCTGTGACAATAAATTCCACAGATTCACCACCTTCTGGCTATAGAAATTCCTCCTGAAGGAATCTGAAGATATCAGAAAAGATAAGAAAAATATATGCTGCTTGTGAAATTCAAGACTGGGGTGGTAAGCTAACTGAAAATGTTGAAATCAAAGCATTCCAGAAGGTCCCACACAGTAGGTGATCCAGAAGATTAAGGAATACACAGTGACATGGTAGACTGCATTCAAAGTTAGTTGGCCACAGAAGACAGAAGATAGTGGTGAAGGGGTATTTTTCTGATTGGAGGTCAGTGACCAGTGGATGAATGCCCAGATACCTAGTGTTTGTGATATTGATGAAAACGTTAAGTGGGCTGCTCAGTAAATTTGGAAATAATAGAAAATGTCAGAGTTCTACATGTTAAGGAAGTTTGTTAGAGGATACAGCAGAATATAGATCAGTTGGAAATCTGGGTAGAGAACTGGTGGATGAAGTTTAATTAAGTGTTGCAGTTTGGGAGGTCAAATGCAAGAGGAAAGTACACAGTAAATGGCAGGGCTACTGAAACACTGATGTGTAGAGATTTATTTGGATGCAAGTCCATAGCTTCCTAAATATTGCAACACAAGTAGATGGGGCAGTAAAGAAGGTATACAGCATATCTGGCATTATTAGCAATGGCACTGATTATAATACTTGGAAGACATGTTACAGCTATACAGAACTTTGGTTTGGCCACACTTAGAGGTCTACGTGAACTTCTGATTGCCACATTAAGAGAAAGATAGAGGCTTTGGAGATATAGCTGAATATGTTCATCAACATGTTGCCTGGATGAGAGGGTATTAGCTATCAGAGATGTTGGAAGCGCGAGGGTGACTTGATAGATAGTAAGAAAATTATGAGAGCACAGATGTGGAAGATAAGATAGTCTTTTCCCCAAGGGTAGTAATGTCAAATAACAGCCAGCATGTGCAAGGTGAGAGGGGAAATTTGAAGATTTGTGAAGCAAAATTACTATGCAGAGAGTGGTGGGTGCCTGGAATGGACAGCCAGGGGTAATGTAACATAGCAACTTTTAAGAGGCATTTTGGAAGGCACATGAAGAGGCAGGGGACAGTGGGAGGGCTAGAAACTGTGTGCAGGCAGATGAGATTAGTTCAAATTGGCATCAAAGTTGACACAAGCATTGTGGGTCAAAGGTCTCATTCCTTTGTTGCATTACTTGTGCTCTACGTTCAACATTGAGCCCAAACGGCTGCAATGTCCCACATCAGAAGATCAGGTGTTGCTCAAGGTCAAAACCTGAAAGGTTTGGGTAAGGGGATGGGGAAGTCAAGTCACAGTCAGCAGGAAGCCCAGGGTCACACCTTGCAGCCCAACTAGAAGTGTCCTCTAAAGCCAGTGTTTGTGCAGAAGAACAGTGTACAGTGTCTGCTTGACCTGCTCGGTATTTCCAATGGTTTTTTTATTTCTATCACTGATTTTCAGCATCTATCCTTTCGAGCACTTTGGGAAGGGCTCAAAAGGAAATCCAAGTCTTCCACAAATTCCTAGCCAAGCATGCAAACGTGAACCGCGCTAGAGGTCAAATGCTCACATATACGAATGTCTGCACGATTTTTGCAGTCAAATATCATGTCCTGTGCAGAACTGATGTGCTGAGGAAGGTGGCATGATGTACTTCTTACTAAGCTCACCAGCTCTACATTACAGCATATTGATACGTGACTGACAGCCCAAGGCATCCGGATATATTTGTGAGAAAAGGTAAACACAAGTAGGCACCCTCTCTATGACTCTTAATACTTAAACACAAGAGACTCTGCGGTCCAGAGTAACACATGAAAAATGGTGGAGGAACTCAGCAGGTCAGTCAGTCAGAATCTTTGGGTCGAGGCCCTTTGTCAGGACTGGGAAGGAACTGAGGGAGCTGGCAGGTGATACATTAAGCCAAGTGAGGGTGAAGGTGGGTGGGTGGGGGAAGGTGGGGTGAATTGAGAAGCTGAAAGGTGCTAAGTGGAAAAGGTGAAGGGCTGAAGGAGGGGGGATATGATAGGAGAGGAGAGTGGACCATGGCTGAAAACAATGGAGGAGGGGCACTAGAGACAGTTGATAGGCAGGTGAGAAGGGGCAAGAGGGGAACCAGAATGGGCAGATGATGCTTTAGTACATTGTATTTGCAATTAATTTCATTTGTTTTAAATGTTTTAAAATGTGTCTTTATCCTGTGACATTCATTTCAATAGTTTTTAAAATGCTTTTAACTACCAGAGATAATTTTAAGATATCTTTTAAAAATCTTAAGCAGCTTGTGAGCATTCAAGAGTGGGATCTTACAATGTAAGAGACCCTGAGTCGTCAGCTTAACCATGGGCCAAATCCCGAACAATCTCAAACAGCAGATGCTGGAAATCCAAGCTACACACACACAAAATGCTGGAGGAACTCAGCAGGCCAGGCAGCATCCATGGAAAAGAGTACAGCCCTCCCTTCCCTCTCTCCCCCCCGCCCCTTTAACTCTACTCTTAATCTCTTTTTTCCCCTCCGGTCCTGCTGAAGGACCTTGGCCCAAAACATCAACTGTACTCTTTTTTTCATAGATGCTGCCTGGCCTGCTGAGTTCATCCAGCATTTTACGCATTTCCTGAACAATCTGCCGCAGTCTACGTGAGAAATTGCCTTGTGGTGTTGAAGCAGCATAAACCAATGTCTGGAAGTTTGGCCAATGATGTGACAAGCAGTCCACAACCTTCATCATCCAGACAGCCAACAGAAGCAGAGGTAAGGACAAAACTGAGAGGACAACTATCATACAACCCGGAAATAACGAAAAAAAAAACTACTTTGTGTTCCTGTCTATATATTTCAGCCTTTTAGCCAGTAATTATAGTCATACAGTACAGAGGAGGCCCTCATCAAATCTGCACTGACCAACAAGCACTCATGACACAAATCCTACAATAATCCCTTTTTTTTTATTCTACCCATATCTCCATTAACTTCCCTAAAATTCTACCTCTCACCTACAGATTATGGGTCATTTACAATGGCTAAATAACCCAACAACCCACACGTTTTTGGAATGCGGGAGGAAACCAGAAACCCAGAGGGAACCGGTGTGGCCACAGGGAGAACGTGTAAACACAGAGAGCTTCCAAGGTCAGGACAGAACCTGGGTTTCTGGCACCCTGATTCAGCACTTCAGTAGCTGCTCCACTATGCTCTGTTACAGAAAAATACAAACTCATTCCATTGACTGCATTTAACCTTTCTTAGCACACGCACCAAACAGCATGTCTTAGTTGAACTAGACAATGGAAATCTACCTGGGTAACATATTGTACTGCACTTCATAGAATCATTCAATTAAACAGCACAGAAAAAGGGCTTAAGGGTCAACTTGTCCATACCAACTAATTTCTTACCAATCCCATTTGCCTGCATTTGGCCCATTTTCTTCTGATGCTTTTTTTAAAAATCCGTGTCTTTAAATATTGTACCTGTACTCATCTCCACCAGTTCCTCTGACAGTTTCTTTCACATGACAAGTGCCCTCCATTTTTAAACAAAATTGTCTTTAAGTTTTTCACTTTTCACCTTAAACCTTTGTCTTCCATTATTAGACTTCCCTATCCGAGGAAAAAGACCATGGACTATTCACCTTATGTAGGTCTGCCATGATTTTATATACCTATGTAAGGTCACCTCACAACCTCCAGGATCCAGCCCTCTCGTGTCTACTCGTATCTCAAACTCCCAACACCAGTAAAATCCTGGAATCATTTCTTTATTTACCGATTCAGCATGGTAACAAGCCAAATGAGCCCACACTATTCAATTACACCCAATGTGACCGACTAGCCTCATAACCCATGAGTCCTTGGAATGTGGAAGGAAACTGGGGCCCCGGAGGAAATTCACATGGTTACAGGGAGAATGTACAGACTCTTTACAGGCAGCAAAAGAATTGAACACAGGTCACTGAAATAGTGTTAAACTAACTGCTACGCTACTGTGCCTTTTCTGCATCTTTTCCAGCTGAATGCCATCTTTCCTTTTTCTGGACGGCCAGAACTGTAAACAGTATAACTATGAGATCAGAGCTGCAGATAAGTAACGCACTTTGGTCTGTGAAAATCATGGGCTGAATGTCTGACAGGATGCACTTGCTGACTATAAAGCTGAAGACAACTAAATAATTTTTCACTCTACGAACAAGTCAAACATCATCTTACCTGCCACGCAACTTCACCGCTTCATCAAACCGCCCTTCATCCATGGCCTTCTGAACGTCCATTGTCTAATAGCAAATTTAAAAAAAAAGTTAATATCATTAAGTTTGAAGCATCTATCTAGGAAGATTATAACTCTCCTTTTCAAGTGGAAATTTTCAAGAACCTTTCCATTTTATTCTTTGTTCAGGGCTTTTTTCTGCTAAATAGAATCAGAAGGTTTTCTTTTTAAAAATCCACAAAGTTATAAATTCTCTTTGACAGCTAGTATTTCTTTAAAGAAAGATAAGGGGATTTGCTTTTTTGAGACTCAAAGCCATGGTTCAAACATGGTACTGAATTCCAGAGATAAGGGAGAATGGGACGTCTGACAATCCATCAGCTTTTACCATTATTTTATCACATGTTGGTAAGAAACCTACCAAAGAAACTCCACCAGCCAATTAGTAATGGTGGTATTTGAATTCAGACTCTGTGGGTCATTACCCATTACCATGGCCATTAGGCTACTGCACACCCAACAGAGCAGCTCAGCATTCTTCACTGTATTTTTGAGTCTTTTATTCCAGTTGCGAGAACAGACCTACAGGCTGAATACAGTGGTTGACAGATGATGACCCCAGGACACATTTCTAACAGTTGATGAGCTGTGAAACATTTGTTTACTCTGGACAATACATGTATTTGGAATTTTTAGTGATGGAAAAAGGAAGACATACATGTGAAGAAGTTATTGACGTGATGGTTGGTTGCTGTGTTTCCCATTTTGGCACTGGCTGATTTTAAGGTTCAGATTAATTTATTTATCTAGTAAAAGAGTATCAGACTTCAGAAGTTTGTTCATTCGTTATGTACCATGTCGCGTGACGGGAGTGGTCTTTTGACGATTGTTCTTGGCAAATTTTTCTACAGCAGTGGTTTGCCATTGCCTTTTTTCTAGGCAGTGACTTTCTAAGACAGGTGATCACACGCAATATCAATACTCTTCAGAGATCGTCTGCCTGGCGTCAGTGGTCACACAACCAGAACTTGCACCAGTTGCTCATACGACCATCCACCACCTGCTCCCCTGGCTTTCCGTGACCTTGATAGGTGGGAGCTAAGCAGGTGCTACACCTTGCTCAAGGGTGATCTGCAGGCTATATTTCCTTTGGTAGAAACATATCTCCATACCGCCATCCAAACTGCAGTATTCTTTCCATTAACTTCTTGATGGTGCTTATAAATTGATCTTCCTTAATCTCCATTCCACTGTTTAACTGATGGAACTCACTTAAGCCAATCATTCATCAATGGAAACCCCTGCCTATTCATCTCCACACACTACTTAAGAGGCCTGCCTTTCATTTATCTGTGAAGGATTCACTTTAAATGCCACAGGGACAGTGACCGGCTAGGAGGAGATGGTCACCATTAAAAACAGCAGTTACTTCTTTGATTGTGCTTTTACCAGGTAGACTCTTGTTTCTTCAGTTGAGCTGCTCTGAAAACACATTTTCCAAGTCCCACACTCATTTTGTTATCTTTCCTCTGAAAGATTCAGATTCAATTTGGAGCTTGACAGTGTGGATGTGGACACAATTTTGCCCTGTGGTGTAACTGAGATCTTGTGGTCTCTGTATAATGATAAAGGGCATCTCATCCAAGACACAAATGAGTGTGATGAGTCTTTTAAACTCAGTTCCTCAAAGATGTGTGGAAGCAAAATACATGTATATTTTTAAGGTAAAGAAAACATCTTTAGTTAACAAAATAGGTGGTTGGGTTGGGTTAACAGGGATGCAAGGCTGATCCTGTGAAATGGCCTGGCATGACAGTTTGTGCAATAATTTCTTATCTAGTTCACAACTTCAATTTTGTCTTTGTTTTCCATCTCATTGGCTCTTCACTCAGCCCTGGAACATCTGGTGAGCAAAGATACATACACAAGGATGCTCTTTATCGACTACAGCTTGGCATTCAGTACCATTAGATCCTCAAAATTAATCAATAAACTTCAACACTTTGGTCTCAATATGTCCTTGTGCAACTGGATCCTTGATTTCCTCACTTACAGACACCTGTCATTTCAGGCTGGCAACATTTTCTCCACAATTTCCATCAGCACCACAAGGCTATGTGCTTAAACCCTCGGCTTTGTTCGCTTTATACTTAGGCTAAGCACAGCTCCCAATTCTATTCTTAAGTTTGTTGACGACACCACTGTTGAAGGCAGAATCAATGTAGTGACGAATACACATATTCGTCATATAGGAGGAAGATTGAAAATCTGGCAGAGTGGTGCCACGACAACAACCTCTTACTCAATGTCAGCTAGACCAAGGAGCTAATTATCGACTTCAGGAGGAATCCAGAGGTCTCACATATGCTTATGAGCCAGCATTCATAGCAGGATCAGAATTGGAGAGGGTTAGCAACTTTAAATTTCTAGGTGTTATTATTTCAGAGGTCCTGTCCTGGACCCAACACGCAAGTAGAATTATGAAGAAAGTGTAACAGCACCTCTACTTCATTAGGAATTTGCAAAGATTTGGCATGAAGTCTAAAATTTTGACAAGCTTCTATAGATATGTTGTGGAGAGTATATCGACTGGCTGCATCACACCCTGGTATGGAAATACCAATGCCCTTGAATGGAAAATCCTACAAAACAGTCCAGTTGATCACAGGTAAAATGCTCCCCACCACTGACCATATCTGTACGAAGTGTTGTCACAGGAAAGCAGCATCCACCACCCAGGCTACGCTCTCTTTTCACCGCCGCCATCAGGGAGCAGAAACAGGAGCCTCACTCCACTAGGTTCAGGAACAGTTATTACCCCTCAACCATTAGGCTCCTGAATCAAAGGGGATAACTTCACTTGCCCCATCAGTGAAATGTTCCCACAAGTCACGGACACTTCAACTCACGTTCTCAATATTTATTGCTTACTTATGTATTACTATTTCTTTCTTTTTGCATTTGCACAGTTTGCTGTCCATTACACACTGGATGAACACCCAAGTTGGTGCAGTCTTTCAATGATTCTATTATTCTATTATGCTATCATGGATTTATTGAGTATGCCCACCACAAGATAAAAATGAACCTCAGGGTTCATATAGTGACATATACTGCATGTACTTTGATAATAATAAATTTACTTCGACCTTTGAATATTATTGTGAAATTTCTCCTTGTTAATATTACAATGGAAATTATGATGGGATTTAGCAAGGAGGTATTTTAACTCAGATTTGTAACAATGAGGAACTCATTCTGAGTAGTTAACAGTATTCAAATAGCCAGTCAACTGGGAAAATCAATAGCTTGCCAAATATTCTTGAATAGATTTTAGAACTCATTCTGAATCTGAATATTGGGAAAGGACATTTATTGTGATCAAAGTGCCGAACAGCCATCAATGAAATAATCTTCAAGCACAAAAAGGGAACCTTCGCTTTGAAGCCCAAGTATTAAAGATCAATCATAAAATACGACCAGAGCTGCCGCTGCAACTCTGCCAAGCAAGATTGTCCTGCAACTGGCTGGGGCCGGCTGAACACTACGCAATTGATTCATTTTCACTACTCACCATCTGTACACACTCCATTAAAGGAACTCTGATGGCCTGGTTCCCATACAGTGACACAACACAGGCTGGAGTTTCTGGTGAAGCTTCTAGCAAGGCAAGCACAGCCTCTATCCCCATTCTGCTGGCCTAGAGCACAAAGCACGCACAAGAACCACGTTGAAATTATTATTACTGTTTAAATAAAAACGCTATTGTAACAAAAATTCTTTTATTAGGAGTCTGCTTTCTATGAGGTGATGCATTCCACTTACCAAGATTCGATCAAACGCAGAAGGAGTACCTCCTCGCTGTACGTGACCCAAAATGGTCACACGTGTGTCATAACCCAATCGTTTGACTACAAGCTGCCAGAAATTGTTGTGAAAGAAAAGTGTCAGTAATCATCCTAAGATAAGAAACCTGACAATGCAGAGGCAAATGTGCTTTATTTATGGTTGATTCCCCCTTATCTTAATCCTTTTTAATTCATTCTAGTAAGTGGACTTAAAAGACATATGTTAAGGGCACAAATCAGAACTATCATAATCTGGAATTTAAAGTTAGGTTTATTGTAGGTATTACAGTACAAGATCCTGCTAGATAAATTGGCTTTAATCTCTGTTCTTAAAAGAGCCCCACTTTTTCTAATGCTTCTTTTGAAAACTATGCAGTGATCAGCCAGAAGTTGTCTTGCCTTCATATAACCATATAACAATTACAGCACGGAGCATCTCGGCCCTCCCAGTCCATGCCGAATGCTTACTCTCACCTAGTCCCACTGACCTGCACTCAGCCCATAACCATCCATTCCTTTCCTGTCCATATACCTATCCAATTTTACTTTAAATGACAATATCGAACCTGCCTCTACCACTTCTACTGGAAGCTCGTTCCACACAGCTACCACTCTCTGAGTAAAGAAATTCCCCCTCATGTTACCCTTAAACTTTTGCCCGCTAACTCTCAACTCATGTCCTCTTGTTTGAATCTCCCCTACTCTCAATGGAAAAAGTCTATCCATGTCCACTCTATCTATCCCCCTCATATTTTTAAATAACTCTATCAAGTCCCCCCTCAACCTTCTACGCTCCAAAGAATAAAGACCTAACTTGTTCAACCTTTCCCTGTAATTTAGGGGCTGAAATCCAGGTAACATTCTAGTAAATCTTCTCTGTACTCTCTCTATTTTGTTGACATCTTTCCTATAATTTGGTGACCAGAACTGTACACAATACTCCAAATTCGGCCTTACCAATGCCTTGTACAATTTTAAAATTACATCCCAACTCCTATACTCAATGCTCTGATTTATAAAGGCCAACACACCAAAAGCATTCTTCACCACCCTATCCACATGAGATTCCACCTTCAGGGAACTATGTACCATTATTCCTAGATCACTCTGTTCTACTGCATTCTTCAATGCCTTACCATTTACCACATATGTCCTATTTGGATTATTCTTACCAAAATATAGCACCTCACACTTATCAGCATTAAACTCCATCTGCCGTCGTTCAGCCCACTTTTCTAAGTGGCCTAAAATCTCTCTGCAAGCTTTGAAAACCTACTTCATTATCCACAACGCCACCTACCTTAGTATCATCTGCATACTTACTAATCCTATTTACCACCCCATCATCCAGATCATTAATGTATATGACAAACAACATTGGACCCAGTACAGATCCCTGAGGCACACCACTAGTCACCGGCCTCCAACCTGACAAACAGTTATCCACCACTACTCTCTGGCATCTCCCATCCAGCCACTTTTGAATCCATTTTACTACTTCAATATTAATTCCTAACGATTGAACCTTCCTAACTAACCTTCCATGCAGAACCTTGTCAAAGGTCCAGTAACGTTCTAGTTCTAATTTTTAATTGAGTAGATCAAACAGCATATCTAACAGAGAGCAAGAAAGGTGTGCACCGGGTCCACAAATTTAAGTGGTAGACAAGATGCAAAGCAAGTTAATTCAGTGGGTTAGTAGAGATGCAGGCAACAGTATTACTGGCAGCAAAACAGCACCTACTTGGAAGATGAAATAACCAACCATTTCAATAAGATGAAATAACCAATGGAATAAAACAAATTCAGAATTCAAACTAACTAACAGAATCTTATTGATCAATTCCCAAACATTTCACAAATAAGATAAATTAAAATGATCATCCTGTTATTCATCTAAACTCTCCTTCTATGCAGGAAAGCTAATCCCTGCTATGAAATGCTCCATTATCTATAACTGTGCAAGTTTACCGTCAGATTGACACTGATGAATCAGGCACCTGTCATGAGAACTGACATGTTGAGAAAAGTACCCGAGTGCTTACATACTTAAAATTTGCAAAAAAGACCGTATAAAATTTACTTCCAAAGTAGGTATTTAACAGCAAAACCAGAAACCAAAACATCAGAGGTTCACACCTCTGTGGAGTTCAACTCCTGCAGGGCCACATCACGTTTCCATTACAAAATATCCAGGAAATAAACATCTCCCTGCTTGGAAATTCCAGGAGGATTACTGGGAATCAAATGGCTCGCCAGATGCATTAGAAATCATTGCTGTAACTTTGTCCACACAGCAGGATTCTTTTTATTTAAAATTTAGATAAGAAAAATTAGTGTTGTGTTTAGACGTATTAACAGTAATCCCAGAGGAACAGAAACAAAGGTGCTGAGAGATCCAGGAAGAGTCCCTTCCTCGACCTCTGCTGATGCCTTACTAATCATCTCTGACTCACTTCACAATATATAAGGTGTAAGCCCAGTGTGGGAGAGAGATGAATAGAAGCCACCATTATTTCCTGGTTCACTGTACTGCCAAAAAGCATTTTATAATGTGTTTGCTTGTCATTACTATACATCACATGCAATAAATTTATGGGAAACAAAGAGAATTTGATAAAATTTATCCGATCATTAAGATGGTTTACAATTACTATACTCTGCATGCAATGAATATGTGAAAAAAAAATCAGAATTTGATTAAGTCCTTTTCCAAATTAGAGAGATTATTTATCATTATACACAGCATGCACTAAATATGTGAAAAAGTACCTCCGCCATATGATAAAGGATCCATGCACATGCACTATAGAAGCCGAATCTATCATATCCATAACCAACTTAACACTGGAAGATCATAAATTTGCCCCAGAAAATAACAACGGTAAAATACAAAACTTAAAGGGGAAATAAAGTTAAAAGATTTTGATTAGAGTGTCAAAGGGAACACTGCTTTAACTATCAGTTGTTGCGATTTATGGAAAAACATATTTCAAAAGCAAGCAAGAAAAGTTACTGTGGCATTGCAGGAATTGTCAAGGCAGCTTGGTGCCACCACGTCTGTACTCACGTCCTTAATCATGTCAGAAGTTATAGGTTTGTTCTTACAATCTATTGCCCCTTCTGATACAATTATGATATTCAGCCTTTTCTTTCCCGCACGGTTCTGAGAGAGAAAAAAATTAAGATTGCATGAAACAACATTGTATTTCAGGTAGGAGCACATTCTGCTTTCATAGTTTCCTTCCAGAAAATTTTCATCTAATGGAAATGTCCATACTCCTATTTATTGACAAGAAAAGTTTAATGTCAATGGCCTGGTGTTAGGCAGATATTTTGGGAGTGAAACTATGAGCAGGTAATGTGCTCCATGCTTGCATTTTGTCTAGGTACTCACATCCTTAACGGTACTGGAAGAAATTGCCTGTCCTTGTCTGTCAATTGCTCCTTCAGAAACTATGATAATATTCAATCTGGTGCCCCTTGAACGGTTCTAAAGAACACAGAAAGAAATGCTGGAAAAATGACACCATTATTTTGTAAGCTGAAAGCTGTTAATGGCTCATTTTTTTTCTCGACCCGAAATGTCGACTGTACTCTTTTCCATAGATGTTGCCTGGCCTGTTGAGTTCCTCCAGCATTTTGTGTTTGTGAGCTGTTAATGGAGATTTTACAAGCCTCTCCCATCAAATACCTTTAGTTTGACTGAGTTTGGTAACACAAACAAAAACATTGGGTTTACAAGAAATGTTGCCAGAACTCGAGACACTGAGCGAGAGGGAGTGGTTTGGTAGGAATGGACTTTGTCCACTGGAGCGTGGGAGACTGTGGATGACCTTTCAGAGGTGTATGAAATCATAAGGGGCCACATGACCCTCATGTGAATATTTCAATGTCAAAATAAAGTATTGCTTAATAAATTGAAAAATAATCATAAGGGGCACAGTTAGGGTCAAAGCACATATTCTTCCTCCTGCGGAGAGGGAATTAAAACTAGAGGGCAGAGGTTTAAAGTGAGAAGGGAGGCAATATTAAAAGGGACCTGAAAGGCAATTTTTCACACTCAAGGTGGTGTGAATATGGAACAAACTGAGAAATGTACAAGAAGATTTAAAAGACACATAGTTAAGTACATTGGGAGGACAGGTTTAAAGGGACTGTTGTACAAACAGTTCAACAGAGCATGTATGGAATAAACATTGAAAGTTGGAGTAGCTTGAGCAAGTTATTGGAAAAAAAACATTCAGGACCATGTGCTCAATAAACTGAGGCAAAAAGGTACAAAACATATTAAGAATTATCCTTTTTCCAAGCTAGATCCAATCACAACAGGAAAGTTATCCACAGTTAGTACTGTCACTGAAGCATTATCCATAGTTCCAAGTCTTGGACAGAGCTAAGAGATGCAAAGTTGAAGGATTTTTATTATGTGATCCAAATGGAGACACTACAGTAATTCTTCACAGAATAGAAAAAGTTGAGAATTAATCATGTGGAGATATTATATCTTAAATGGTACAGAGACAGATTTACTATTCTCATTAGAAACACAGAAAGCCTACAGCACAATACAGGCTCTTTGGCCCACAAAGTTGTGCCACACATGTCCTTACCTTAGAATTTACCTAGGGTTACCCATAGCCCTCTATTGGTGGAATGAGCCAGAGAAAATAAAATAAAAGTGACTGACAAAAAAAAAAATCAGCTGTGATTTGTGGAAAAAATATTTCACTGTCAGGGTTGGAATGAATGGTTGGGGCTAATGGTAAATTGTGTCGTTCAAAAGGGAGTTGAGTGAACACTTGAGGGAATGGGAAGAAGCCAGTTAAATTGCTCTCATATAGAATCAGCAGAATATGATAGGCCAAGTGGTCTCCTTCCCTTTGCCATAACATTTCTATTATTTCAGTGATGTGATTTGATGATTTGTTTGTAACATTAGCTGTATTGCTAACTTGACAAGGGCATCGACTTATTTATCTCTAATGAGCCAATGCGCTGTCAACACAAATTGTCACTGCAAGCAACCATCTATTGATGGGCAGTTAAGTTTTCTTTTCTTACCCAAATGTTGAAAGCAGATGACACCAGTTTTGACAGCGATCCACTGTATTTAAACAGAGGCATATATACTTGCATTCCACAAAATTAAGGATCTAAAGGACTGAAGATCAGAAAGAATGCCAAGATTTCTTTTTGTAAATGAAGATCTGGCTGAGGAAATTAGATGGAAGAAAAGCCTTCCTGAGTTTGGCTTTCAAATAATCATACTCAGTAAGAATCAAGACCCTGTATTTCCTGTACAACTAAACCTAACACTCCAAGGGAAGAGAATGTGTGGTTGTGCTGTTCTCACTGTGGTTTTGTTATACTTTGTGAATACGGAGACTACTAGGGAGATACACTTGATAAATAAGTAGAATTGAGAAAATCATAAGCAACAGTATAATTCTAAAGTAAAAATGGAGTATAATGGAAGTCTGTTAAAACAAACTGGCGAAGATCTTAAAACAAAGGATAAAGATAGAGGCGTGGTTGAGAGTGTGCTGACCTTTTGCATCACAACCTGGTACTCCAGCTGCAGTGCTGCCAACAAAAAAGCCTTGCAGAGGGTGGTTAGGGGAGCAGAGAAGGTTATTGGGGTCTCTCTACCTTCTGCCCAAGACCTCTTCCAGAGTCGATGCCTCCAGAAGACATGGTACATCATTAAACACCCCTCACACCCTCTCCATGAACTGTTTGTTCTTCTGCTATCAGGTAAACGTTACAGGAGCATCAAAACTAAAACCACAAGGCTACTAAACAGCTTCCTCCCACAGGCAGTCAGACTGCTAAATAGCTGCTCTACCTGACTCTGCTTTGGACACTTTTAACTTGCACTGGACACTTATAACTTGTTTTTAACTGACATGTGGCTGTTGTGTTTCACTATTTACAGTTATGTTTATTATTTAGTGTTGCGTTTGTTATGTTATGCTTGCTCTGCTCCTGGGAAACGCTGTCTCATTGTGCCCTGCAGAGCTGATGTATGGTTAGAATGACAAAGTTTTTGAATCTTGAACCTTGAAGAGGAATTATGGATGCAGTAGAGAGCGTCCCAACAAGCTGCAGCACTGTTTGGTACAGAAACTGCACTGCAGCCGACAGAAAGACTCTGCAGCGGGTGGTCAAAACTGCCCAACACATCACTGACACCAGCCTATGCACCCTCAAGGACATATATACAGAAGGGTGCCAGAAAAGGGCTAGTAACATCATGACGGATCCTAAACACCCTGCTCATAGACTGCTTGTCCCACCCTCATCAGATAGAAAGCTAGGTGGCATCCACATCAAGATCACAAGACTCAAAAGCAATTGCTTTCCCCAAGCAGTAAAACTGATCACCATCTCCATCCACTAACTACTTCTACTATTTCCTGTCACTCATCTTATGTACAGCCTAATGTCACTTTCTGGACATGTGACCAATGTACTATATATTATTATTATATGTATTTATATTCATTCTGTTTTTATTATTATTGTATTCTTTATCTTTTGTGGCTTTTTTTGCACTGCATTGGATACAGATTAACAATTATTATCTGGAGTCCCCGATGAAGGGTCTCGGCCTAAAACGTTGATTATACTCTTTTCCACAGATGCTGCCTGGTCTGCTGAGTTCCTCCAACATTTTGTGTGTGTTGCTTGGACTTCCAGCATCTCTCCTTTGTTAACGATTATTTCATTCTCCTTACACTTGTGTATAGGAAACAACATTAAACAATTTTGAAAATTGAGGGATTCAGATGGCCATGTTGAGGTAATTCATTGATTTTTACTAAAGCATCCTTTAAACTAAAAGGATGAATTTTGTATGTCATTTCTCATTTTTTTTGCCAAGAAGTTATTTTCCAGTAAAGGAGAAATGAAGCTTGCATAAACAGAAAGAAGGGAAATCTTTACCCACAGGTTGAGGAATCTGTGAAATTCATTGCCACAGATGGCTGTGGAGGCCAAGTCATTGGACGTTGAAAGATTCTTGATTAGTAAGAGCAAAAGTTACCTGCAAAAGTCAGGAGAAGGGATTCAAAGTGATAATGAATCAGCTATGATGGAATGACAGAGCAGACTCACTGGGCTGAATGGTCTAATTCTGCTCCTATGTCTTATGGTCTAAATGTTGATAGTAGGGCACCACTTCACCAGTAATGCACTTGGCCTGTCAGGCATGTCCTGTGCCATCAGTGGAAGAATCTGCAGATCCTACACTGACCTCATCAGTGCTCTCAGGACCTAATGGACCCAAGCCTAAGCAAATCATCCTCAATGCCGAAGGGCTGAGAAGAACAACACTTTACCTCTGAGAGTTTCTGGCACATCTGATCCTCCCATCCTTCACCTGGAGGACTTTCTGGTATGAACACCCAGTCTGCACCACAGGCCAAGGCACTCACTAGAGCAAGGTACCTACAGCAATGACAAACTCCACTTCAATTTCAAATTATTACATTTGTAAGGTATTTGTCAATCACTTCAAACCAAATCGATTTTCAAACAATTGGTCAAATGTCACGTTTGCTCACCCACAATGGCGACCCATCACTTCCAATACAAAGGTCCTCTGGTGGCTGTGAAAAGAAGAAAAGCATTACAAACTACTCTGTCTTCCCTCTCTAGCTTATCCAGATGCAATAGTGTTCAGTAAAAGATTATTGTTGTTAAGCACAATTAAATCTCTTTCGCTTGAACATTCCTGGAAAAGTCTGCACCATTAAAAATAATGAAAATTGCCGGGCCAGGATCAAAATGAGAATAAAACAACAGAAGTTGAAAATACATCTCAAAGTGGCATCTGCAGAGATAGAAACAGCTAATAGTTTAGGTTGTTGACCTTCCATTAGAACCGAAAACGTAGAGATAGAATGCAGAACTGTACAGCTGAGGAACACACCCTTCAATTTATGACAGCTGTGCTGAACAGGATTTCCAATTGAACTAAATCTATTTGCCCGCACTCGACCCATATCTCTGTCCCTACATGCTCAAGTTCCTGTATAAACATCTCTTAGATGCCGCTATCCTGCCTGTTTCCACCTCTACCCCTGGCAACACGTTCCAACCACCAAACACTCTCTGTACATTTCAAAAAAAAGTTCACACTTAAACATTCCCCCCTGACCTTAAAGCTATATCGTCTAGTATCTGACACTTCTATCTTGAAGAACACAGACTATTTACTCTACCTGTGGCTCTCATCATTTTATAAACATCTGTCAAGCCTCCCCTCGGCATTCAGAAAGAAATCTAATGCTCCAGATAGAACAAACAATAAATTAAAAAACTGTTGTTACTATATGGTGCAGGCAGCAGCAGTACAGTCTCCCTTCAACACCACCCACTTACTCATTCTAAAAGATTTACAAACTTTATTATGTCTGATTTCATTCACTTCTCACCATTTATATGTCCAATCATCCAACGTAACCTCTGTTCACCAGCCATTCCTGTCCTTTGTCATTCAGTAATACCAGCATTTGCATCATCCAGTTTATTGCTGTCCTCTGCCCTGTCACACATCTTCCCCTTTGAGCTCTGTTTCCCACAGCTTTCTGTGCAAACTCTTTTTTAATCTCACCTATTTCCCAGTCTTAATGATAATATTAATTCTATTTTTCACTACACAGGATGCATGTAAAGCTACAAGTTGAGAGGGAGAAGTTGACACGAGCTTTGCAGGAAAATTTTATTATCTGACCGTAGTGAGTGATAGGTGCCTGGAACACACGGTTAAGGATCATGGTGGGGTTAAAGAGGTATTTCAAGATGTACATGAACCAGCAAAAAACAGGGATATGGATCGCATATAGGAAAATGGGTTTAGTTTGGTCTGACCTGCAGAAGTTTTCTGACATTCACTGGTTTTTGTTTGTGTATATCCAGCACTGCTTTTAATTTCAGATATCTGACACCTGCAGTATTTTGCTTTTGGGTGAAAATGACAAAAGCAGACTTTCCATGTAAACACACTAGATGGGTGTTAACGACAGTTCCATCAATAAAAATTACACACATCGAATGCAAAAGGACTGTGATTCTTCTGAAGAAACAGATTACATAGACCTAAGCTCTCACAAGCTGATTAAAATACAAGACCATAAGCTATAGGAACAGAATTAAGCTAATCATGTCTGCTCCACAATTTCATCATGGCTGATCCAATTTTCCTCTCAGCCACCATCTCCTGCCTTCTCCCCTTATTGCTTCATGTCTGAACAATTAAAAATCTATCAACCTCTGCATTAAATATCCATAAAGACTTGGCCTCCACAGCTGCCTGTGGCAATGGATTTCACAGATTCACCACTCTCTGGCTAAAGAAATCCCTCCTCATTTCCATTCTCAGAGGATGCCCCTCTATTTTGAGCCTGTGTCCCCTGGTCTTGAACTCTCCTACTAAAGGAAACATCCTCTCCACATTCACCCTATCAAGGCCTTTCACCATTTGATAGGTTTCAATGAGGTCACACTTCATTATTCTGAACTCTGGTGAATACAGGCCCACAGCCATCAAACGCTCTTCATATGACAAGCCATTCAATTCTGGAATCATTTTTGTGAAGCTCCTCTGAACCCTCTCCAGTTTCAGCACATCCTTTCTAAGGGGCCCAAGCCTGCTCACAATACTCCAAGTGAGGTCTCACTAGTGCTTTATAAAGCTTAAACATTACATCCTTGCCTTTATATTCTAGTCCTCTTGAAATGAATGCTAACATTGCATTTGCCTACATCATCACAGACGCAACCTGAAAATTAACCTTTAGGGATTCCTGCACAAAGACTCCCAAGTCCCTTTGCACCTCAGTTTTTTTGTATTTTCTCTCCATTTAGAAAGCAATCAACCCTTTCATTTCTTCTACCAAAGTGCATGACCATACACTTCCCGACACTGTATTCCGTCAGCCATTTATTTCCTATTCTCCTAATCTACAAGACATTCTGTAGCCTCTACTTCCTCAAAACTACCTGTCCCTCCACCCATCTTCATATCATCTCCAAACTTTTCCACAGAGCAATTAATTCCACCATCCAAATCATTGATATATAATGATATAACATTGATACAAGGCCTTTGTATAGTTACCTGAAGGTCGCTAGTTCGAGCCTTGGCTGAGGCTGCGTGTCACTTAACCACACATTGCTCTGCGATGACACCGGTGCCAAGCTGTATGGGTCCTAATGCCCTTCCCTTGGACAACATTGGTGGTGTGGAGAGGGGAGACTTGCAGCTTGGGCAACTGTTGGTCTTCCATATAAAAAAAACCTTGCCCAGGCTTGCACCCCGGAAACTTTCCAAGGTGCAAATTCATGGTCTATTGAAAGTTACAAAGGCCTACATATAAATAACGTAAAAAGAACTGGTCCCAACACAGACTCCTGTGGAACACCACTAGTCACCGGAAGCCAGGCAGAAAAGGCTCCTTTATTCCCAGTCTTTGCGTCCATCTACTCAGCCAAGGCTCTACCACATTAGTATCTTTCCTGTAATACCATGGGCCCCAAAGTTGTTAAGCAGTCTTATGTATGACTTCTTACCAAAAGCCTTTTGAAAATCCAACCACACAACATCAATTGATTCTTCTTTGTCTATCCTGCTTGTTATTTCTTCAAAGAATTCCAACAGATTTGTCAGGCAAGATTTTCCCTGGAGGAAACCATGCTGACTGCAGCCTACTTTACCATGTACCTCCAAGTAGCCTGAGATTTTATTGTCAATAATCGACTCCAACATCTCCCCAACCACTGAGGTCAGACTAACTGGCTTACAGTTTCCTTTCTTCTGCCTCTCTCCCTTTCTGAAGAGGAGAGTGACATTTACAATTTTCAAGTATTCCAGATCTAGTGATTTTGAAAGATCATTACTAGTGCCCCCACAATCTCTTCAGTCACCTCTTTCAGAACTCTGGCATGTACACCGTCTGGTTCAGGTGACTTATCTACCTTCAGACCTTCCAGTTTCCCCAAGAAACTTCTCTCTAGTTATGGTTACTTCACTCACTTCATGTCCCCTGACACCTGGAACATCCACCATACTGCTAGTGTCTTCCACAGTGAAGACTGATGCAAAATACTTATTCAATTTGTCCACTATTTCATTGTCCCCAGCATCTCCAGCATCATTTTCCAGCAGTCTGATATCCAGTCTTGCCTCTCTTTTATACTGTGTATCTGAAGAAACGTTAGGCGTCCTCTTCAATATTATTGGCTAGCTTACTTTCTTATTCCATCTTTACCTTAAAAATGACTTTTTTAGTTGCCTTCTGTTGGTTTTTAAAACCTTCCCAATCCTCTAACTTCCCACTACTTTTTGCTCTATTATATGTCCTCTCTTTGGCCTTTATGTTGTGACAGACAATAATTGATAACTTACATTAACAGACATGAATAGCAGGGTGAAGCTTAAAATGTTGGCTTTAACAAGCACAACAGAGAACACTGAAAATGGTCAGATCAGGCAGCATTTGTGGAAAGAGATGAAGAATTAATGTTTCAGGACCAAGACCGTCTTGGATTCAAAGTATTAATGTGGTTTCTCTTATGAAGAATGCCTCCAGGCCTACATAGAGGTTCTAGCTTTTTCTGTTTTTATTTGAAGTTTTAGCATCTAACATTTTCTAATTGCTATTTAACAATAATGTTAACCGCAATACACCCATCAGCACAGACAGCATGGGACACAAGCTATCATCAGTTATACTAAAAGATGTCTTAGGTGCACAACGGAGAGAAAGCAAGGAGAAGATGAGCCAAAATCTGGAATAATAGTTATCCAAAATCCAATATTCAATTATCTAATAGTTGTCCATTCAAAGAGCTGCAGTAGTTTTGTTCAATATTAATGTATATAAGAATAGTCTCTCATAAAGTACTTTAGTGGTTTTGGTCTGTTTCTGATCATTATACAGCAGAGAAACAGCTTTAAGTCGGAGGGTGCTGTAGGTACATACAGCATGTATAGCTAGGGTGCTTAAGACTTTTGCACAGTACTACATTTGTCAACATGGAGCAGCGAGCCAGTTTGTAACTTTGGCAGAAATAAAGGATGTTGGGAAAGGCGAGGGTGGAGTGCCACTGGAGGGGTGTGGGACAGGTGGCAGAGAAGGATGGTCAAGGGCAGTGGGGTGGCAGGGTGCAGACACACCTAGCCCCAAAACACCACAATTTCATACAATTGGTTTATTGATCACTACAGATCATCTGCCTGGGGTTCCCTGCTCACTCCCCTCCCTTTACCCAGCCATGATTTCCCTCTCACTGCCTTCTTCTCACTCTCAGTCCACAATGGAGACCCACGTCATCATTCACACACATCATGAAATTTGTTCTTTTTTTTGCGGCAGCACTATACTGCAATGCATAAAATTATTACAGTACTGTACGAAAGTCTTAAGCACCCTTGCTATATACATGTTCTTAAAACCTTTGCACAGTACAACAAATAACCTGTCAAACCTGTTCCTTGGCTGCGGGCTGCTAACAAAAAGAAGTTGTATCACACTAAGTCTTAGAATAGATAAACTACTAAACCAAGCAAAGTAGGATAAGAGATCCCCATTGCATACCTCTAAGGAGGTTTCATTGAACAAGAACACAAAATGCTAGAAATACTTGGTGGAACCCACAGCACTCAGTCAATCCACCACTAGCAGTCAAGTACATTATAGCTACTCACTCAACAAGACAATCCTAAAGGCATCTCCTAAGTCTGTGACCTCTGCTACCAAAACAGACAACAGCTTTTGGTGCGTGAGAATACCACTTTCAGTAGGTTCCCACCAAATCGCATACCATCCTGACTTGGAAGTATATCCTGAAGGAGGATCTTGGCCTGAAATGATGACTGTCTATTCATTTCCATAGATGCTGCCTGATCTGCTGAGTTCCTCTAGTATTTTGTGTGTTGCTTTGGAAATATATCGCTATGCCTCCATTATTACTGAGGCTAAACTCTGGAACTATCTATGTTACATTTTGGAAATATCATAATCAAAAGGATTTCATCAATTCAAAAGCAATTAGGCTGCGCAAAAAAGTGTTAGCTTTGCTAGTG
Source organism: Hemitrygon akajei (assembly GCF_048418815.1). Classification (NCBI taxonomy): domain Eukaryota; kingdom Metazoa; phylum Chordata; class Chondrichthyes; order Myliobatiformes; family Dasyatidae; genus Hemitrygon; species Hemitrygon akajei. The sequence goes on from NC_133131.1 coordinate 148,177,576, forward strand.
ATGCTCAAGTACCAATAAAGGAATTTTTAAAAAATCACTGTCAACTCCAGCATTTGATCTATGAATAGAACTTTTATCAATTGTAAACAATTAGTTACCAAAATCCTGTCAAAAGTGATACATACATTTTATATTAAAATCTCATTTTTTTAAACCAATAATATGCAGCAGGGGAAGAGTATTACTGGCAAGAATTAGTCTCGTTTGCTTTTGTGTTGTTATAGAGTCATAGGAATAGAGCATATAAAACAGGCCCTTCAGCCCAAATAGCCATTTTTCCTGCTAAACCCAGATAACAACATATTGCCCATAACCCTCCAGGCCCATTCCCTCCATGGAAGACCATAAGCCCACAAGATATAGGAACAGAATTAGGCTATTCAGCCCATCAAGTTTGCTCTGCAATTTGATCACGGCAGATCCATTTCCCTCTCAACCCCATTCTCCTGCCCTCTTCCCATAACCTTTTTACACTCTAACTAATCAAAAACCTTTCAAATCTCCACCTTGAATGCATCCAATGACCTGGCTTCCACAGCTGCCTGTGGCAACAAATTCCACCAAACCACTGGCTGAAGAAATTCCTCGTCATCTCTGTTCTAAATGGATAGCCCTCTGTTCTGAGGCTGTGCCCTCTAGTCTTAGACTAACCCACCAATCCAAATACCAACTGAGCCCACCTCTACCACTTCCTCTGGCAGTTCATTTCAGGTGCTCACTATCCTCTATATAAAAGCGTTACCATTCAGGCCTCTTAAATATCTTTTCTGTGCCCTCTAGTTTGGGGCTCTCCAGCCCTGGGGACTAGACTATGACCATCTCACCTTATCCACGCTCCTCATGATTTTATTAAGTTCTATCAGGTGACCCTTCATTTTCCTGCGTTCCAAAGGAATAATGATCCACTGTGGCCAGCCTCGCCCTATAACTCAGGCACTCTATAACTCATTCCTCTTAAATCTCTTCTGCACTCTCCCCAACTTGACAATGTCCTTTCAATAACAAGGTGGCCAAAAACATCTGCAATACTCCAAGTGTGGTCTCACCTAAGACTTGTAAAGCTGCAACAATAATTGTCCCACTCCTAAACGCAATGCCGTGACCGAAGACCAACATGCTAAAAGCTTTCTTCACCACCCACTCTATTTGCATGGCTGATTTCAGTCAACTGTACACTGGAGCTCCCATGTCGCTCTGTTCAAGAGTCATGCTATCTGAGATTCAGAAATTCTGGACACAATTTGGAAAATTGCGTGGAGAAAGAATGGAGTCTCTTTCACTGATTCTAACCTTCAAAGTCACACATACTTCTGCTGTTTTCTATAAATCTTGCTTGAGGGATTCTTCGATATCCATGCAACAACAATAAAGAGGAAGTGGCCTCATTCAAAGTGTCGGGTCTTGTTGAATACACAAGTGGGTGAGAGCTTGTAGCACAGTCAGGATATTGTTCTCTCTTTTTTTTGTGTTCAATTAAAAGCCAAAATTCTTGGAGATGACCAGAGATAAAGGAATTATAAATATGAGAAAACTTCTAAATCCTTGTTATAAAGAAGAAAAGTTGAAGGTTAAAATAACAAAGGGGTTCAGAAATGGTTCTGGCTAGATCACAGTCAATAGTTTAGTAATGAGTGTAACAACCTCAAACTTTTTAAAAGCAGTAAAAAGCAAATGATAAAACTTGTAATGCGATTATAGAATCTGTTGACCATTTCCCCAAAGCATCTTTGTTTCACAGAAGCATGCATTCTCTACTTAATAATTAATTATTAGTCTATTTTTATTTGACCCCCCCCCCCCACTAACCAAATTTAGTGCAAAACTTGCAGTAACTTTAAGGGAAGCACTGAAACTCATTGGCATTATTTATAAAACAAAGCATCACACATTTCTTTTGTCTAGGTAGGATAATTCTCAAGTTGTTCTTCATGTTAAAAAGGATTATGTTCTTCTAGAAAAGCATTGGGGAAATAAATGCTCAAATCTTTAATGTCCCTGCATGACACCATAAAACAACAATCTGCATTTTGGAGAATTCAGTTCATGCAAGAACAAAATTTACTTAGTGGCCACTTTATTAGGTACATCTACACACCTGTCATTTCTGTAATTATCTAATCAGTCAATCATGTGGCAGTAAGTCAATGCATGAAAACATGCAAACATGGTCAAGAGGTTCAATTGTTGTTCACAGTGAACATCAGAATGGGGGAGAAATGCAATCTAAGTGGTTCTGTGAAATTACTGTTGATGCCAGACAGGGTGGTTTTAGTATCTCAGACTCTTCACTGCTTTTTTTTGAAGGGTACACACGATAGGCTAATCCAGCTGCCAGTTTTGAAGCTAACACCATATCACAGCTGTTCTATGTGATCTCTCCAACGCTCGCGTTTCTAAAGGGCCATCCTTGTTCTGACGATATTTCTCCACCCACTGATGCTGTTTGACCTGCTGAGTGCCTTCAGCTTTCCCTGTTCTGTCCTGGTAACTTGGGCTTCATATCAAAGAAAGAATGTACTGATATTGGAGAGTGTTCAGAGGAGGTTTATAAGAATGATCCTGGGAATTAAACAGTTAATATATGAGGAGCTTTTGTTGGTTCTGGGTCCGTAATCACTGGAGTTTAGAAGAATAGGGAGGATATCATTGAAATTTATTGAATATTGAAAAGCCTAGATAGAGTGGAGGTAGAAAAGATGTTTCCTGTAGTGGAAGAGTCTAGGACCAGAGGGCACAGATTCAGAATACAAGGATGTCCCTTTAGAAGTCAAGTCGATTGTCACCTAACTTTATACGTATATAGTGTCAAATGAAACAACTTTTCTCCAAACCAGGGTGTAAAACACAGTAGTACATACAACACACATATAACACACAATAATTTAGGAAAGTAAGGATTAAATCTACAGATGAATTACACATAAACAACATTTAAATATTGTAAGATACAGCACAGATTAACTGGTGACACTTTGATTGCAGCAGGGAGCTCAGAAGCTCTAACGGCCTGAGGAAATTAACTGTTTCCCGCTTTGACCATTCTTCTTTCAAAACATCAGAGTCTTCCACCTGATGGTGGAAAGTCAAAGATGCTAAATGCATGGATGAGATTCTTGCTAATTCTAAGGGCCCTGTGTATGCAGTGCTCCTGATAAGCGTCCCAATGGATGTTAAGGGGGACCCCTATGATCTTCTCAGATGTTCTCACAGTCCTTTATAGGGACATCCGGTCTGATGCTCGGCTGATCCCATTCCAGATGGAGATGCAACTTGTCAGGATGCTCTCAATGGTGCTCCTGTAAAATTCAATTGAGACTGGGGGCAGGGGGAGCCTCACTTGTCTTAATGTCCTTAGTAACCGGAGGCGCTGCTGCACCTTCTTGTTCAGGGAGGCAATATTAGGACAGGAATGGGGAGGAATTTCTTTAGTTGGAGGGTGGCAAATCTATGGAGTTCACTGCTACAGACTGCAGTGTAGTCCAAGTAATCGGGTATACCTGAAGCAGAGATTGTTAAGTTGTTAATTAGCGAGATCATCATAGGTTCCTGGTAGAATGCAGGACATTGGGGTTAAGAGGGATAATAAATCAGCCATGATTGAACAGCAGAGCGAATTCAATGGACCAAATAGCCAAATTCTGCTTCTATGTCGTATAACATCATTGCTGAGTACAAAACGATTGATAAGGTTCCTATCAGACCATAAGACATAGGAGCAGAATTAGGCTAATCAGCCAATTGAATCTGCTTCGTCACTGGCTCATTTATTAAACCCCATTCTCCTGCAACTGTGATGCCCTGATTAAACAAGAACCCATCAACCTCCTCCTTAAATATACCCAAAGAGACGACCTGCACAGCATCGGTGTCAATGAATTACACAGTTTCTCCACAATCTCGCTAAAGATATTTTTTCTCATCTTTGTTCTAAACTGATGTCCCTCTATTTTGATGTTGTGCCTGCAGTCCTAGACTCCCCTGCTATAGTAAACACCCTCTCCACATCTAGTCTATCTAGACTTTTCAATATTCAATAGGTTCCAATGAGATCCCCCCCCCCCCCCCCATTCTTCTAAACTCAACCAAGTTCAGCCCAGAGTGCACAAACGTTCCTCATGTTAATCCTTTTATTCCTGGGATCATTCTTCTGAACCTCCTCTAGACCTTGTCCAACGCCAGAACAGCTTTTCTTAAGGGGCCCAAAACTGCTCACAATACTCCCAAGTGCGATCTAATCAATGCCTTAAGTCTTAGCATTACATCCTTGCTTTTGTATTTTTACCCTCTCGTCATGAATGCTAACTTTGCATTTCCCTTTTTTACCACTGACTCAATCTGCAAGTTAACCTTTAAGGAATCCTGCACGAGGACTCCCAAGTCCCCTTGCACCTCTCATTTTTGAATTTTCTCCCCATTTAAAAAGCAGTCTACACCTTTATTCCTTCAACCAAAGTGTGTAACCATGAATTTTCCTGCACTATATTCCATCTGCCATTTCTTTGCCCATTCTCCCACTCTGTCCAAGTCCTTCTGCTTCTTCAGCACTACCTACCCCTCCACCTGTCTTCATATCGTGTACAAACTTGGCCACAAAGCCGTCAATTTCCTCATCCAAATCACTGACATATAACATAAAAAGCAGTCCCAACACTGACCCCTGTGGAACACTACCAGTCACCAGCAGACAACTAGAAAAGGTCCCCTTTATTCCCACCCTTTGCCACCTGCAGTCAGCTAATCTTCTCTCAATGCTAGTACAGTCGGCCCTCCTTCTCCACGGATTCCACATGCGTGGATTCAACCAACCGCAGATCAGGAAAACCCGGAAGTTCTCTCTCCAGCACTCGTTGTTTGAGCATGTACAGACTATTTTTTCTTGTAATTATTCCCTAAACAATGCAGTATACCAACTATTTATATAGCATTTACATTGTATTAGGTATTATAAGTAATCTAGAAGTGATTTAAAAGTTCAGGCAGTTCCCGGGTTATAGGTGTTCCGTTCCTGAGTCCGTCTTTAAAACGGATTTGAAGTCAGAGCAGGTACATCCGGTATTATTTAGCGTCAGTTAGTCAAACATTTGTCTTAGTATATATTTTACATTTCTATGCATATAACACTTAAGAAATGTACGTATTTCAATAATTAAACCACTGCATTGCTTAGTAATAATTGTAGCTTTCATCAGGACAGGGCCTTTCACATTATCCATTAAAATTGTTCCGATCGTTGACCGACTGTAGCCTAATGCTTTTCCAATGACCGATGGCATTTCACCTTTTTCCGATAATTTTATTACTTCCACGTTATTTTCAATCTTGATTGTGATTATTTTCGTGAACAGAAACGCTGCGGATTCAGAGCTGCGCCAAGTCCTAAAGACCACAGCACTGAGACAGGTTAAATAACGTCTGGGGTTCCTCTGGGTCCTAAGGTCCACCACGTTGAGACAGGTTAAATAAGAGACTTGAGCATCCACGATTTTTGGTATCCGCAGGGGGTCCCTGAACCAATCCCCCATGGATAAGGAGGGCCGACTGCATCTTTCCCTGTGCTTCATGGGCTCTTATCTTGTTAAGCAGTCTCATGTGCAGCACCTTGACAAAGGCCTTCTGGAAATCCAGGTAAACAACATCCTTTTCTATCCTACCTGTTATCTCATCTAAGAATTTCAAAGATTTGTCTGGAAAGATTTCTCCTTGAAGAAACCATGCTGACTTCAGCCTATTTTATTATGTGCCTTCATATACTCTGAAAGCTCATCCTGAATAACAGACTCCAACATCTCTCCAATCACTGAAGTTAACTGATCTATAAATTTCCTTTCTACTGTCTTCCTTCCTTCTTAAAGATTGGAGTGACATTTGCAATTTTACAGTGCTCTGTAACCATTTTGGGATCCAGTGATTCTTAAGAGATCATTACTAATGCCGCCACAATTTCCTCAGCTACCTTTTTTCAGAACTCAAAGGTATAGAACATCTGGTCCAGGTGACCTATCTACCTTCAGACCTTTCTGCTTCCCAAACATTTTTTCCTAAATAATATCAACAACTCACTACTTCCCCCTGACTCTTGAATTTCTGGCTAGTTTCTTCTACAGTAAAAACTGATGAAAAATACTTATTAGGCCCATCCACAATTTTTTGTCCCCCATTACTACATCTCCAGCAGCGTTTTCCAGTGACCCAATATCTACTCATCTCTATTTTATTCTTTATACCGCATATCTGAAAAACCTCTGTAATCTCTTACATATTATAGGCTGACTTACCTTCATAGTTCATCTTTTCTCTCTTTATGGCTTTTTAGTTGCCTTCTGCTGGGTTTTTAAAAAGCCTCCCAATCCTCTAACTCCCCACTAGTTTTTATTATATTGTATGTCCTCTCTTGTGCTTTTATGCAGTCCTTGACTTCCCTTGTCAGCCACAGTTGCCTCATCCTCCTTTTAGAGCACTTCTTCAACTTGGGGATTCATCTTTCCCATGCCTTCCAAATTGCCCAAGAAACCCCAACCACTGCTATTCTATCATCCCTGCTAGCATCCCCCTCCAATCAACTTTGGCCAGCTCCTCTCTCATGCCTCTGTAATTCCCTATAATAGCGATACATCCAATTTTAGTTTCTCCTACTCAAACTGCAGGGTGAATGCTACACTGTCTCCGAAGGGTTTCTTTACCTGAAGTTCCTTAATCAAATCTTGGTCATTGCCCTAACACCTAATCCAGAATTACTATTCCCCTTAGTGGATTCATCCATAATCTGCTCTAAAACACCATTTTACTGGCATTCTACAAATTTGCTTTCTTGGGATCCACAACCAATCTGATTTTCCCCATTCGAATTGCATATTGAAACCCCCATGACTATGGCAACATTGCCCTTTTTACATGCCTGTTCTATCCCATTATAATTTGTAGCCCACATCCAGGCTACTTTTGGAGGCCAGTATATAACTTACATCAGGGCCTTTTGACCCTTGCAGTTTCTTAACTCTACCCACAGGGTTTCTACATCCATTTATATAATGCAGCTCTTATAGTCACCCACTGGATTTACCTCTGAGCCGTGGTCATGATGGCATCCACCACTTCAATGATGCGATGCAATGCTGAATCTGTACCAATGGTCATATCTGTCCCACAGAAATCATTGTCGATGGAGCCCACAATTCCCACAATATTTAAGTGGCTGTACTTATGAGCTGCTTTCTTGTCAATTTTACCTAGAAGGGTGAGAAAGAAAAAACGCAAGAGCACAATAATTAGGAACAGTTTCATCTGGTAAATCAGTTCAATATGCATTAGATAAAGAAATTAAATGTAGGGAAAGTAAAACTGCAATACTTTTTTAAAAACCTGCTGCAGTAAAAATGATCACACTTCATTAATGATATCACAATGTCAAGCAAGGGCACTTTGTGGCAATATATTGCTCTAGAGCTGACTGATTCTCAAGCTGCTACATCCAACAGAGGTGTACTTCAAGAAGGTGTGTTTATTCTACAGATCTACTCTCTGTACAGTCACAACTGTGTGGTAGACACAGCTCAAATACCATCTACAAATTCACCAATTGTTGTTACCTCCCAGGTTGTGTCAAGGATGACAGAGAAATGGAGGGCTATGTGGCAGGGAAGAGGTACGCTGATCGTAGAATAGGTTAAGAAGTTGGCACAGCATGGTGGGCCAAAGGAACTGTCCTGTGCTGCAGTGTTCTATGTCTTATGAAATCCAGCAGGACCTCACCATTCCCAGTGCTTGTTAGCACTTAGGGTCTCACTCCTCCTACACTACTGCCAGGGAATAATGTCCCTTTTAAATCATTTCAAAGGCTTGTCCTAAAAGTAGTTCGACAAATAAGAACCTTAACTAGAATTTGACAATGCAATCAAAAGCAACACAAAGCGCTGGTGGAATTCAATGGGTCAGCCAGCATCTGCGGCAGTAAATCTTCATCTGGACTGAAATGTAGAGGGGAAGTAGCCAGTATAAAGAGCTGAGGGGGCGGAAAGAGATTGAGGAAGAGCAAATAGGCTCCAGGTCTTGATGCGGGTCCATGTCTGGGGGTACTAAGCAGATGGGGGAGGGGATAGTGGAAATAATGCCAGAAATTGAGAGCTGAAAATGGTGGAATCTGAGCAGCAAGGAAGGTGGAGCATAGGAAACAGGCAGGGAGGTGGGAAGTAGTGGTGGAGTAATGTGTGGGAGATAGCAGAGGAGAGGATGGAGGAGAGAAAAGAAACATGGTGATAGATACCGACAAAATGGGGTATCATGAGCGCAAAGGGAGACAGAGAGAGAAAATAGTTGCAGGAAGTCAGAGAATTCGATGCTCAAGCACCAGGTTGCAGGCTGTCCAGGGAGAATGCGAGGAGCTGTACCTCAAGGTTGCAGTGGAGGAGGCTGAGCTGTAGGAATGGCAAGGAGAATTAAAATGGTTGACAACTGGGAAGCAGTTGTCCAGCCAAACAAAATTTTGACTCCACATTGGGAAAACGGTGCGCTCCATTAACGGAAACACGTTGCCAAGTTGCATTTATTACCTTAGTACCTCTGAAATACATTAGTTAGCATTAAAAAATGTTAAAAATGTCAGTTTAATAGGATTGCTGCACACAGAATAAATAACAGGTATGATTATGCAAAAAGATAGTGGAGAAAAATAAAGACAAGTCTCACCACTTTCAGTGAGCTCCTTCAGTAGTCCTTTCCACTCTTCACGGAAGAGATTGGCACCAGTCAGACTACCGTCTCCCCCAATCACGCAGAGGTTTGTTATTCCATTCTTTATCAGATTGTGGGCAGCCAGGAGACGACCCTCATGGGTACGGAATTGCTTGCAGCGGGCGCTTCCAATTACAGTCCCACCCTGAAAACAAGACCAATCAAGTCCAATGCAGAACCACACTTTGTCCATTTAAGTTACAATTTTTAAACTTTTCTATCTATGCAACTTGCCACTTCAAAGGGATTTTCCCCTTTCTCACTGAACAGTAACACATGATATTCTCAGCCTCTTGTTGCGATTCTGCCGTAGAGTCATTAGAAATTACATACACTTAGAGGCCATTTATTTGGCACGTCCTGTGCCTAAAAGTGACCACTGAGTGAACGTCCATGGTCTTCTGCTGCTATAGCCCATCTATTTCAAGACTCAACATGTTTGTGCATTCAGGGATGCTCTTCTGCATGCCACTGTTATTACACATGGTTATTTAAGTTACTGTTGCTTTAACCAGTCTGACTATTCTTCTCATTAACAAGGGGTTTTCACCCTCAGAATTGCCACTCAACGGATGATTTTGTGCTTTTCACCCCATTCTTTGTGGACTCTAGAGAATGCTGTGTGTAAAAATCCCAGACGAGCAGTTTCTGAGGTACTCAAATCACCCCATCAGCAACCAACAATCATTCCACAAAGTCACTTACGTCACATTTTCTCCCCATGCTGATGTTTAATCCTAACAAATTAACCTTTTGACCATGTCTGCATGCTTTTACGCAATGATGTGCAGTTGGTTGATTCTCTGGTTATATATTTGCATTAGTGACATGTACAGATGTACCTAATAAAGTTGCCACTGGGTGAATCCTTCATAAAGCTGAAGAGCTTAAAAATCAAGGAGAACGCTTCCAATGTGTGACCTTTAAGGCATCAAGAGCCAGGGATACAATGAAACAGAAGGACACCATAACGCTTTGTTCATCAGGATACTCACAGCTCTGTTGCCATTATTCCAAACACCGCCAACCCAGGCTCCATAGATAAAACTAGGCCACATAAACAGCAACTAACAAAAGGAATCCCAACTGTCCCAGCCAGCTGAACACAAGTGATGAGAAGCACTTCATAGGGAGAGTAACCTGGGATAAATTAATTGGCATTTGGAAGTGTAACAACTAATATACAAATCAACGAGTCACAGCAAGCCAAGAAGTTTGTCTCAATGCTGTATGTTTCTGAGACTAAGTCTGCAGCTACCAGCAAGTACACGTTCAATAACCTTACTGCAACCCCACTTTATTCTCCCTGCAGTTCAGTCAAATTCAGAAGAACTTGCAGAATTGATTTGCCTGAATGATACAAGGATTAGGAATTATAGTTGGGAGGCTTTGACTGTTCTTAAAGCAGTGAGGACTGAGAGAAGATTTAATAAAAATCTTCACAATCACGAACAGTTTTGTTAGAGTAAATATGAATGTTTCCAAGCAACTATTTCTTCTTGGACACTTCACCCACTCTGACAAGCCAACAGCACCTATCACAAAACACCTTGACAGACATCCGACCTCTCCTGGAAGTTCTGGGAGTCTCCCGTATATTGATAGTGGCTCCCTGATGGGAAGCGGAAACAAGGGGGGGAACACCCAACTCACAGACCTCCGTTGATACCCCTGCCCCCCACCCCTTACCATCCCTATCTATTATTTTAGTCTGGTTCTCTTTCTCTCTCATTTCCCCCCCCCTCACTATAATCTCCCCCCAACCCTACCTTTCTTTCTCTTTTATTTCCCATAATTCTCCACCTTCCCCCTTGCCCATTTCCCTCCAGCCTATCACTTCCCAGCTCTCTACTTTATCCCTCCCCACACTTCTTATCCCCCCCTCGACCATCCCATGTTACTTCACTCCTGATGAAGGGTTTCAGCCCGAAACGCTGTCACTACCTCCTCCCATAGATGCTGTCTGGCCTGCTGAGTTCTGCCAGCATTTTGTGTTTTTATTAGACGGCTGAAGAGACTGTTTCTCTGCTGTAGTGTTCTATGACTCTGATCTCTTCTTACTTCCCACCTGAAAACACTGCAATATTTTTACTTACCACTTGCAAGATACTGGAGACATTTTCCCACTTTGCTTCTACAATATTATCCCCGCCATCAACCATTCCTTGGTAACCCTGCAAGTGAATGAAAACCAGATGTTAGTGTAACTTAATTAAGCTAAGCAGCCTCTGATTTTGTGTTAAACATGTTTTGTATTACTTCATAATGATGAGAAATAGTCTTTCATTACACCTATGATACTTGCAGGTAGTAAACACAAGATCAACTGTAGCTACACTTGCCAATATGATGCCTTTCTTTCATAAATCTTTTCTTTGGCTCTATCACTGTCCTATGATGCTGAGATACATCGTAGGACACACTGGGACACATCGTCAGTGAGGTCAGCGGGTGCTTTAGGCCTTTCAACATCAGACACCCTCATCCACACAACCCAGCCGGGGCTGACCAGACCCTGGCTTGTGTTCCAGCAGCTTTGGTCCAAGGTCACACCTCTTGATCCACAGCCACCTTGAGCTTCTGTGATGGTCCACATGGCTCCTCTCTTTGTAGCCCCTGTATTGCCATGGCAGTTCTGCAGAGTGAGCAGCCAGCAAATCCTCTAAACCCCACCTCTATAGAGGCTCACAAAATGCCCCTATAATCTGTGCAATGGTAATAACCTGGATTGACAAAGATTATCGGAGTATACTGAAGCAGGATTAGGTTAAGCTAGATAAATTCATGGCTTAGTTTGCCTTTTCACCATTTTTCTGTGTTGACTTTTTGTCCTTTGATTTAACATCAAAAGACCTGCCAATGTCTACACTGACTATCCTCACTGAGCTTCAACAGCCCTTTTGGGTGGAGAATTCCAGAACTCCATTACCCCTGAATGGCCAGTGTCACTTTTAGACATCACATTCAGGAGTAATGCCATCCCTGCACTTGAAACATAGAATATTAATTTTATATGCTTCAATGCAATCATCTCACATACTCCCAAACTCATGAAGTGTAGGCCGAAGTCTACTTAACTTCACCTCACAGGACAATCTTCTTATGGAACATAGAGCACAAACAGTACAACACAGGAACAACCCCATGATGTTATACTGAACTAATTAAATAAAGACACCTAATCCCTTTCATTTGCAATATCCCTCCATTCTCTGCATATTCATGTGTCTACCTTAGGCCCTATTAAATGTCATTGTTGTATCTTCCCCCACTACTACCCTTGGAAGCATATTCTAGGCACCCACCACTCTAAATAAAAATCACCCTGCACATCTCCTTTGAACTTCCCCTTTTCATCTTAAATATATACTATTGGGTAATCAACCTTAGGATAAAGATGATTGTGTATTGTATCTATGCCTCAGTTTTATAAATCTAGTATTTAATTTGGTCCACTTTCATTTCATCCCAACCACACCCCCCCCCCCTTGCAAACTGCCTCTTTTCACAAGATCTAAAAGCAAAAATCAGATTTAAGGAGAAACATCAGTTCTGAATTTTCTTCCTTCTTTCCCAATATAATCCAGCTGGTACCCATGTGCTTTTGTTGCCAAAAAGCCTGCAGATGACAAGTTCACCACTTTCTATTAACAGAAGACAGAAATATTCTGCTTTGAACCTTCATGTTAAACTGGCAATAATTCCGAGTTCAGCACTGAGAAGCAATCTGGTTTCTCAGCTGTTACCCACTTGAAGCTAACACTGGGGCTATGTATCGCACACTGATATTAAGATTCTCCTCTGTCAAGTTCACTTACAAAACTGGACTAGAAGAAAAACAAATTGGTTTATGCTTTCACACATACATTCAAAGAGAATAAATGTTTTTTAAAAAATGACTAACCGAGTTTCCTAGATTAAAGTTCATGAACCAACAGGAGGTTAAGTTCGGCTGTATTTTATTTTACCTTCAAGTATGGTCTCCATTTCAATAACACTGCTTAGAAAAGTCTCTAGTGTTTTGTATAACCTCTTGTCCCTTGGATAGTGTTAGGGTAATGATTTTAGAGTTCAGTTGATTTACAGAACACATGGGAGACTTCAATTTGTATCATCTCCAAGAATAAGGTCATGCCAACTTCAGTCATCAGAATCAGATCTATCATAAGACCGTAAGACTTATGACCAGAGTTAGGCCATTCAGCCCATCAAGCCTGCTCTGCCATTCCCAACATGGCTGATTTATCTTACCTCTCAATCCCACTCTCCTGCCTTCTCCCTGTAACCTTTGACACCCTAGCTAATCAAGGACCTATCAACATCCACTTTAAATACATTCAATGACTTGAGCTCCACAGACACCTGTGGCAATGAACTTCACAGATTCACTACCCTCTGGCTACAGAAATTGACACTCTAACCAAAGACAAAATCTATCAACCTCTACTTTAAATTCAGTATACTCAATGACTTGGCATCAACAACAATCTGTGGCAACAAATTCCACAGATTAACCACTCTATAAAGAAGAGATCTTCATCTCCGTTCTCAATAGATGTCCCTCTATTTTGAGGTTGTGCCCTCTAGTCCCAGACTCACCCACTACTAGAAAATTCCTCTCCACATGCACTATCTAATCGTTTCAAAATTAGGTAGGTTTCAATGAGATTCCACGCCCCCCCCCAACTTTCTTCTAAACTCTAGCAGATGAAGGCTTACAGCCATTAAATGCTCTCCATATATAAACCCATTCTTTCCCAAAATTGTTCTTGTGAATATCTTCTGGATCCTCTCCAAGGCCAGCACATCTTAGATAAGTGGTCCAAAACTGCTCACAATACTTCAAGTACGATCTGATCAATACATTATAATGCCTCAGCATTACACTCAAGGTAAATTTATTATCAAAGTATCTAAATGTCACAATATACAACACTGAGATTAATTTTCTTGCAGGCATACTCAATAAATTCATAATAGAATAATAACCACAATAGAATCAATGAAAGATCGCACCAACTTGGGCATTCAACCAGTGTGCGATAAGTCAACAAACTGCAAATACAAACTTGATTTTATCTTCTAGTCCTCTTGAAATGACTGCTAACGTTGCATTTGCATTCCTTACAAGTGACACAACCTTCAGGTTAATCTTCAGAGAATCCTGGACAAGAACTTCGAACTCCCTTTGCACCTTTGATTTCTGAATTTATTTCCTGTTTGGAAAATAGCTTACATCTTCATTCCTTCTACCAAAGTGCATGACCATACACTTCCCTACACTGCTACTTCTTCGCACCTTCTCGAATCTGTCCAAGTCAAAATGGACTAGATAGGCTGAAGGGTCCATGTCTGTACTATACTTTTCTACTACTATGACATGAATTTTCTCCTCATTTAGAAAATAGACTATGCCTTTAGTCCTTCTACCAAAGTGTATGACCATACATTTCCCTACACTATATTCCATCTGCCACTTCTTTGCCCATTCTCCCAATCTGGTCCTTCTGTATACTGCCTGCTTCGTTAACGCTACCTGCCCCTCAACCTACCTTCATATCGCCCGCAAATGTGGCCACAAAGCCATCAATTCCATCATCCAAATCATTCACATACAAGGTGAAAAGAAGTGGTCACAACACTAGCCCCTGTGGAATACCACTGGTCACCCACAGCCAAACGGAAAATACCCCCCATTCCCCCAATCTTTAGCTCTTGACAGTCAGCCCATCTTCCATCAATGCTAGTATCTTTCTTGCAATATCACAGGCTCTTATCCTGTTAAGCAGCCTCATGGGCAGCACCTTGTCAAAGGCCTTATGAAACTCCAATTGAACAACGTCCACTGACTCTCCTGTGTCTATCCTACTTGCTATTTCCTCAAAGAATTACAACAGATCTCACAGGCCGAAGATTTCCCTCTAAGGGAACTATGCCTCCACATACCCCTAAATCTCATCCTTAATAATGGACTCCAACTTCTCCCCAAGCACTAAAATTAGGATAACTTCCTGAGAATTTCCTTCCTTTTGTTTCCCTCCCTCTTAAAGAGTGGACTGACATTTGTAATTTTCTGGTCCTCTGGAAGCAATTCAGAATGTAATGATTCTTATTAATATTAATTAATAATGCCTCAGCAATTTATTCAGCTAGCTTTTTCAGAATCCTAGGTGTAATCCATCTGGTCCATCTGATATATTCTGACCTTGTAGCTTCCCAAGCACCTTCTCCTTAGTAATGGCATCTACGTTCACTTCTACCCTGACACTCTCAAATATCTGACATACTGCTACTGTCTTCTATAGTGAAGACTGACGCTAAATACTCATTACGTTCATCTGCCAATTCTTTGCCGCAATTTTATCTCTCCAGACTTATTTCCCAATGGTCTGATATCCACTCTCGCTTCTTTTTTACTCTATGTATCTGGAAAAACATTTGGTATTATCCTCTTTAATATTATTATTACCATCACATTTCATATTTTCTCTCTTTACGGCTTTTTTTTGTTGCCTTCTGTTGGTTTTTAAAAGCTTCCCAATGCTCTAACATCCCACTATTTTTTGCTGCATTATATGCCCTCTCTTTTACTTTATGCTGTCATTGATTTCCCTTGCCATCACTGACGCATGTCATGAAACTTGTTATTTTACAGCAGTAGTACAGGGCAAGACTCGAGAATTACTGTCAGAAAAATAACTGTGCAAAGGCAAATAATGAGGTAGAGCACATCTGTTTATGAGCAGCTCATAAACAGCACAAGAAACATTGAGTATGGATCTTCAGGCTCCTGTACCTCCTACACAATGGTAGCAACGTGAACAGGGCACGCTTCAGACGGTGAGGCACTTTAATCATAGGTGTCACCTTCCGGAAGCACCGACTCTTGAACATGTCTTCAGTGGAGGGGAGGGCTTTGTCTGTGATGGAACTGGTTGAGTCTATAAATCCTTGCAACCTCTGGTGATGCAGTGCATTGGAAGCTCCAACCCTAGGATGAAATCAGTCACTCTTTGTTGACATAACAAATCTCTTCAAATTTCTAATGAAGTAGAGCCGCTGGTGTGCCCACATCAATGTGTTTGGGCCCAGGATATATTCCTTGAGATGTTAACACTCGGGGACTTGAAACTGTTCACCTCTTCCACCAATGGCCCTCAATCAGGACTGTTGTGTGTTCTCCCAACTTGGCCTTGCTGATGTTGAGTTTGAAGCTATTGTTGCAACACCACTCAACCAGCTAATTTCACTCCTGAAAGCCTCCTCATAACCGTCTGAAATTCTGTCAACAATGGAAGGAGTCATTGGTGAATTTATATATGGCGTTTGAGCTGTGCCTAGCCACACAGACAAATGTAGAGAGGATATCAGTGTGCTAAGCACATGCCCTTGAGGTGCCCCTGCGTTGACTGTCATTTGAGTAGAAGATACTATTACTGCTCTGCGCAGACAGTGGATAAGGAAGTCAACAATCCAGTTGCATAGAGAGGTACAGAAGCTCAGGTATTGAAGTCTGTTGATTAGTAGGGAGGGGATTATAGTGCTGAATGCCAGGCTGTAATCTATAAACAGCAGTCTGAGACATGTTTTACTGCTGGTGCTCCAGAACGGAGTAGAGAGCGAGTGCTTGCATCCACTGTGAACCTGTCAGCGTGTCTGCTCGCATAAGTACACGATGATCACTATCCTCACACTCAGTGAAGCAAACAACAACAGGCTTTCACTTACCATCCACAGCAGTCCTCTACAGATCTATCTACTCTACTAATACCAACCACCAATGATAAATCTCCACATTGAGACACTGACAAAAAAATAAATCATTTCCTCATTAGTGTTGTGGCACAATCAGCCTGCATCCAATTCCCACCACTGTCTGTGAGGAGTCTGTACATTCTTCCCATAACCTCATAGGTTTCCTTCGGGTGCTCTAGTTTCCTCCCACATTCCAAAGACATACGGTTAATGGTTCACATTGGTGTAATTGGGCAGTGCAAGCTTGTTGGGCCAGAAGGACCTGCTACCTTGATGTGCCTCTGAAGAAATAAACAAACTCCCTCTGATTATAGGTAAATACATTTTTCCACTGGGTTCAAGAAGTCATTCAGGGATCTTCTCAAAGTCTCCATGAACAATTGTGACATCCCCACCATTCCGTGGGAGTCTCTGGCTCATGGCCACTTGAAGCCAAAAAGAGAATTTTATTGGTATTGACAACTTTACGTCCCTTCCTACATGCATAAATATTTGATGGATGGCACCATCTCTTAAACTACCTATTCATCTATGACATCAAGCAGTTCCTACCTCACCAGTGGAGAGACCCAAGTTCAATTCCTGCTGCTCTCTGTAAAGAGTTTATACGTTCTCCCCATGACCATGTGGGTTTCCTCCAGGTGCTCTGGCTTCCTCCCACAGTCCAAAGACATACCAGTTAGAAGGTTAATTGGTCATTGCAGATTATCTTGTGATTAGGCTTAGGTTAAATCGGGAATTGCTGGGCGCTGCGGCTCAAAGGGCCAGAAAAGCCTACTCCACTTGTCTCGATAAAATTAAGTATGTGTAGGTTCCATGTTGTTCTCATCGACCACCCAAGAACCCATGGAGTTGGCAGATGCAAGGCATCCTTAACCTTAAACGACTGGCTGGAGAAGGAGAAAATTGGATGATACGTGTTCACCCTCCAATATAATGCAGTATTAGCATCAGGCATAATATTGATGAAAAAATATACTCTTTAAACTATAGTTCAGCTGAGATTTGTTACGGTATTAACTCTTGACTACATTCTTTTATTCCACTTCCTTTGATATTACGATGTATTTTTATCCCAACAAAAACTACAGCTCGATTCATGAATACAAGTGTCTGCAGGATCAAATCTGGCATCCAGACAACTCCAGAAATACTTCTTCTTTAACTGCTTGAGTCACTTTATTAGGAGTGATGCAAATCCAAACAATCGACTTGAATTGCAAATAGACTGTTTGATGTCTATTTTGAGAGTATTTCAAAGACGAACTGAATTTTAAATTCCTTCTAAATTAGACACAGAGCATCTTCAGGGTTTGAAATGGGCCTGAATTGAAGCTGGTAAAATTCAGTTTAAGTTTAGATTCAATGTATTGAGTAAAGTCATATTCAAATGCATTCAAGAGCACAAAGACTAAATTCTGTCAACAATGAAATGTAGAGACACAAAACATTCTATTACTTCTTTCAAAATACTCCCTGCCTGAAAGGACACAAGAAAAATGATCAAGTTGCTCTTAGGATTGAATCATTTTTGAGTTTGAGAGTCATAAGGTAATGCTGCAGCTCTGCAACCCTAGTTAGACCACATTTGGAGTATTGTGATCAGTTCTGATCACCTCAATATAAATGCATGTGAAAGCTTTAGAGAGGGTACAGAAGAGTTTTACCAGGAAGCTGCCTGGATTATGAGGATAGGTTGAGCTAGCTACAGCTTTTCTCTTTGGAGCGGAGGATGAGGGGTGACTTGATAGAGGTATATAAGATAGTAAGAGGTATTGATCAAGTGGACAGCCAAGGCTGCCATACAGGTGGTGACATAAGTTTAAGGTTAATTGGAGTATAGAGGGGATGTCAGAGGCAAATGTACTTTTTTGTTTAAACACACAGAGGAAGTGGTGTGTGTGTGCAGGACGCACTGCCAGGAGTGGTGGTAGAGGCGGACACATTAGGGACATGTACATGATTCTTAGGTTGGCACGTGGATGATAGAAAATTGGAGGTCTACGTGGGAGGGAAGGATTACATTGATCTTAGAGTAGGTTAAAAGGTCAGCAAAACATCATGAGCTGAAGGGCCTGTACTACACTGCAACTTTCTACGTTTTTATTTGCTTTCATAAATAAAGCTAGACAGCAGTGGTAGACCAGGTGGTATGGTGTAACTGCAGCATGTGGGAGTCTGGACAGCTCAGCTCTCCCATGCTACTTCATTAACGGTGAACACTTTTCAAAGATCATCAGCTCGAAGTGCAGACGACGTTATTAATTGAAGGTTAGGGGAAGGAGGCATTCACTGAAACACTGGTTAAGGAAACATTCACATCCTCCGGGTTGGGCAGCGTGACAGATCTGCTTAACTAAGAAATACGGGGGTTGGGGGTGTCTACATAGCAGTTCAGGAAATTATTCGTGTCGGGGGGGGGAGCGAAAAGGAGCAGGGGCTGGAGGATGATGTCGTGAGATGGAAACTGTTGTCGGGGAACAGAGTGGCACAACGAATAGACCCGCTGTCTCAGTGCTAGAGACCTGCACACAATGCTGACCTCGTGCGGTCTGTGTGGAGTTTGCATGTTCACCCTATAATTACATGGGTTTCTTCCACGTGCTACCCTTTTTTCCTGCATCCTAAAGACGTTGGTGGGTTTAGTCAACTACTGCAAATTGACCCTGGTGAGAATGGGAAAATCTAGGGAGATCTGAAATGAATGTGAGGAGAACAAATAATAGTTCTAACGTAAGATTAGTATAAATGGTCGGATGATCGTTACGGTGGACGCAATAGCCCAGAGGGCTTCTTCCCTTGGCTTTCTGCCTCTATCAGCTGTGATGAAAACAGAAAACTGAGCCACCCAGCTGATGCTACAGGAAAAACAATCTCTTCAGAGCCGGAGAAGAGTCAGAATCAAAACTGGAGGATTCCGTATCGGCATCCCTAAAGAAAGCAAAACATTAAGAGACCCAGAATGAGGCACGACTGAAACAGTTTGAACAGCCAGCATTGTTAACAGAAAACCAGAACCACATAAATAACCAGCTCTGGATTGAAACAAGTGCCAAACACCAAAGCTTGAAGCTTGACAGCGTCCACTCAATTGATTTGCAACTATCATCCTAAACACCAACTTCTTTCCTCCCAACTCATCATCTGCACTTGGGGAAATCACTTGAAAGAGATACCTGCAAGCCCTGGCAAAATCAGCACTAACGGGTGAAACCACATCCCATAAAATAGAAGCCGAGACCAAATTTCACAGCAACAAGCATAAGAAACATATTTAATACAGTTCATTCGTTTTTGATGTTTGAGTTCA
This sequence comes from Hemitrygon akajei, assembly GCF_048418815.1. Taxonomy (NCBI): domain Eukaryota; kingdom Metazoa; phylum Chordata; class Chondrichthyes; order Myliobatiformes; family Dasyatidae; genus Hemitrygon; species Hemitrygon akajei. The sequence goes on from NC_133131.1 coordinate 148,197,368, forward strand.
AATCTCAGAGTTAAAAGTAAATTTATTATCAAGGTACATGTATGTCACAATATGCAACCCTGAGATTCATCTTCTTGCGGGCATACTCAGTAAATCCAACAACCATAACAGAATCAATGAAAGACTGCACCTAACCAAGTGGATAACCAGTGTGCAAAAGATAACAAACTACAAATACAAAGATAAAGAATAATAATAAATAAATAAGCCATAAATATCAAGAACATGAAGGCGAGTCCATAGGTTGTGGGGGCAGTTCAGTGATGGAGTCAATGAAGTTATCCCCTCTGGTTCAAGAGCCTGATGGTTGAGGGGTAATAACTATTCCTGAACCTGGTGGTGAGAGTCCTGAGGCTCCTGCATCTTCTTCATGATGGCAGCAGCGAGAAGAGAGGATGAACTGGGTGGTGGGCAGCCCTGATGATAAATGCTGCTTTCCTATAGAAGTGCTTAATTCTGGGGAAGGCTTTAGCTGTGATGGACAGGACCATATCCACTACTTTTTGTAGGATTTTCTGTTCAAGGGCTTCAGTGTTTCCATACCAGGCTGAGATGCAACCAGTCAATATTCTTTCCACTACACAAATTTGTCAAAGTTTTAAATATCATGCCGAATCTTCACAATCTTCTAAAGAAGCGGAAGTGCCTCCACACTTTCTTCATAATTGCACTTACAGGTCCTTTGAACTGGCAACATCAAGGAATTTAAAGCTGCTGACCCTCTCGATTTCTGATGCTCAGATGAGACCTGACTCATGAACCTCTGGTTTCCTCCTCCTGAAGTCAAAAATCAGCTCCTTGGTCTTGCTGACATTGAGTGAGAGGTTGTTGCTGTGGCACCACTCAGCCAGATTTCAAATCTCCCACCTATATGCTGGTTCAGTTGCAAACAATATAGAGAAAATCCAAAAGGCTGTGATCTGCATTCTCAGAAATTTTGAATGAAAAATTAGACCAGAAATAGGACCATCAAACTACACTAGGAAGCACTACAGAACAGATTTAGGAGGCATATAAATTAAGAACTACATTACAAAAGTCAGTCAAAAGTGAAATGAATTTATAGGCTAAATATGAACATAAGAAATATAGACTGAAACTGATTAATGACCAATGTACAAGGCATATAAGACCATAAGATATAGGAGCAGAAGTAGGCCATTCAGCCCATCGAGTCTGCTCTGTCATTCAATCATGGGATAATCCAATTCTTCCAGTCATCCCCACTCCCCTGCCTTCGCCATACCCTTTGATGCGCTGGCTAATCAAGAATCTATCTATCTCTGCCTTAAATGCACCCATCGATTTGGCCTCCACGGCCATTCATGGCAACAAATTCCACAGATTTACCACCCTCTGACTTAAGTAATTTCTCCACATCTGTTCTAAATGAACGTCCTGCCAACCTTAAGTTGTGCCCCCTTGTCCTAGACTCCCCTACCACGGGAAATAACTTTGCTATATCTTATCTGTTCAGGCCTTTTAACATTTGGAATGTTTCAACGAGATCCCCCCCTCATTCTCCTGAGCTCCGGGGAATATAGACCAAGAGCTGCCAGACGTTCCTTATACAGTAATTTTTTATTCCTTGATCATTCTCATGAAGATTCTCTGAACCTTCTCCAATATCGGTATATCCTTTCTAAAATAAGGAGCCCAAAACTGCACACAATACTCCAAGTGTGATCTCACAAGTGCGTTACAGAGCCTCAACATCACAACCTTGCTCTTATATTCTATACCTCTAGAAATGAATGCCAACATTGCCTTTGCTTTGATCACCGACTCAACATGGAGGTTAACCTTTAGGGTGTCCTGCACAAGGACTCCCAAATCCCTTTGCATCTCTGCATTTTGAATTCTCTCCTCATCTAAATAGTCTGCCTGTTTATTTCTTTCACTTAAGTGCATGACCATACACTTTCCAACATTGTATTTCATAATATCAAAGTCTTCTTTACCCAATGAGTGATGAGGACATGGAATTGGCTGCTTTAGGTGTGGATGAAGTGAAGAGTGGAGATAAATTTTTCAGAAGGCTGACCACACGAGGGAGAAGGGAATAGAGAGTTACAGCGATAAGGTTTAGACAACACAAGGAAAAGCTCAAGTGCAGCATAAATGCCACATGGACTCATCAGGCTAAATGGTCTCTTCCAGTGCACTTTGTAATTGTTTTATACTTGAGAAGAAATTCAAACTGTAATCATAAAAGTATGGGAATTAAAATTGATGTTTATAAAGATCCCAATCATAAAAAGCTACCTTCAGTAAAAATGCCAGAAAAACTATTTATAGTGCATAATTACAAAGCTGGTTCTTCACATCGGTTTACTGGATAGATTTATTACAGTGACTTTGAGCCTGCACGACCTTCAGTTCATGCAGTACCTCTATATTCAATAATGTACCAATAAGAATAACAGACCATAAAGAAGATTGGAAATGAGACGTAGTTTCACAATTTTTATCTTTCCTATAATTCTGTGTGCACGGAAGTGCGTTTATTGCTCCTGTCAACGTCTTATCAAAGTCTTGTGTAAATAAGACCATAGGCCCAAATTCCCTATACATTTAAAAATGTATGACCTCCACAACCCTGTTTGGATGAAGAGATTTCTTCCAACTTCTGTCCCATCTGGCTGACCTTTAATTTTGAATGCATGACCTCCAGGTTTTAGACATTCCAGCCTGGGAAAACATCTCTGCATTTCTCCTTTCAAGTCCCACAGGAGTTCTGAATGCTTCAATATGACTATCTCTCATTCTTTTCAACGGTCTGATTAACCTCTCCAATATGGGAATCACCCAATTCCAAGAATTAATCTGGTCAATTTTGATGTACTTTCTCTGTCATAAGTATATTCTTCAAGGGAGAGCAGACCAGATTATAATGTTGCTTTATAACAATAGAATTATTAAACATTTGTGATATAGTATTAACCAAGGAATCAGGTGGCATTATACAAGATGAGCTCAAAACGGATGTAGCCATGGTTTTGAAATAAGAACAGTAAACAACTGATTATACTCAGTGCAAACAAATTATTTCATCATTTTCCTTTAATCATGACTCAAAGTAAAAATCTTAAAAGAATTAACAAACCTCATGAATGAAGTAGACTTTGGATCCGACGTAAATTCCCATACGCACCACAGCACGGACAGCAGCATTCATACCTATGGCAAAAATTAAATCAGATATCAGCACCATTATAGGCAATTTATATGCTAACACATAATGAAGTGCCTAATGGCTTGTTATTTTCTTGCAACAGCAGAGATTCAGCTCATCAGATCTATGCTGGGTCTCGGAGTTAGCCAGTTAATCCCATTCACCTATTTCTCTGATCAATATTCTCTCTCACATCACTTCATTTACATTCATCTTTGTCAAGTCTAAATGGGTATTGCTGCAGGAATCACCACCATTGTGGAATGCTTCTTCTACTGTTCACAATTACCCAGAGCATTATGGTCTCCTTATTTAAGGAAGGATACACTGGCTTTGAATATAGTGTAGAGGAGGTTCACTACGTTGATTCCGGAGATGAGTGGGTTAGCTGATGAGGAAAGAATGAGTCACCTGGAGCTATATTCAACAGAATTCTGAAGAATGAAGGCAACCTTATGGAAACTTAAAATTATGGAAGGGAAAGATAAGATAGAGGCAGGAAAATTGCTTCCACTGGTAAGTGAGACTAGGACTAGGAGTCACTATTAGCCAAGAGGTCCGTGGACCACATGTTGGCAATCCGTTTTAGACCATCTGTGTGAGTTACTTTGTCCCAGCAAAGGCATCTGAAAAACATCGCATGCAGATAATTTCAGCTAGTTGCAGAACAGTATAAATGTTGGAAAGAGTTGGTGATTGTTAGGAATAACAAGGAGAATGACAGAGAGAAAGTCTTTTATAATTCGGAAATCTTTTACAAATCAGAGGCCTTCTGTGAGCATTAAATTTCTTCAGAATTATGGTCTTCCTTGGGGGCTTAGCTACTGCTTGCTTGGTGGGTGGAGGGTGATGATGCATTTTTGCTAAAGTGGGGAAGAGGTGTGTGTGTGTGTGTGTGTGTGTGTGTGTGTGTGTGTGTGTGTGTGTGTGTGTGTGTGTGTGTGTGTGTGTGTGTGTGTGTGTGTGTGTGTGTGTGTGTGTGTGTGTGTGTGTGTGTGTGTGTGTGTGTGTGTGTGTGTGTGTGTGTGTGTGTGTGTGTGTGTGTGTTCATTCGTTCTCTAACGTTTTCACTGTCACTCATTCTTTGGGGTACCCTTCTGTTTTTGTGGATGTCTGTGAAGAACAACAATTTCAGGTTGTATATTGTATACATTCTCTGATATTAAATGGAACTACTGAATTATTGTATTCGTCTAAAATGAACATTATCATGAAAAATAAAAAAAAAATACTTGGTTAACTGGAAATATCTCTTCTTTGGTAGTGTAGGAGACCCATCACCCAAGCAGTGGCTATTGGCAACTAAACATTGCCTCAAAGACTAGACAGGGAAGTAAGCTCGTGCTTGAAGAGAAGGCGGATGCAGCATAACCTCCCTATAGTGAGGATACCCATAGACTGGATAGTGCTTAACATACTCTTTTGTGTTTGGGGCAATGAACCCAGTAACATAACATGGCATGGCTGAGTAATCCTGCCTCTTTGCTGGTAAAATAAAAGAAATACTGAACAAGTTCTGCACACTACTTATACATAAGATACTCACAGGTATTTGTTTAGCCAATTTAATGATCAGAGCAAGCTCACATGCCTATATCTTTATGTTATGGAAACATTTTGAAAAGTCAAACTTTAAAAGCTATGTCCAGCGAAATTAATCACAAACATGAAAATGTTAATTATATATTTTTTAATGATATCATCTGAACACATTTTTATAAAAATATTCAAATTATGTACAATTTCATATGCAATCCAAATATATTAAGAATCAACTGATTAATGTCTAATATGGCTGGCATGCACAGTGAATTACTATTTGTATTCAGAACTGGCTTGCCCATAGAAAACAGAAGGCTGTGGTTGATGGACCTTACTCGGGTGGAGATTTGTGACTAGTGGAGTTCCACGGGGGTCTCTGCTATTAGCAGTATATGGAAAAAAAAAGAATGAGTGAGTTAGTAAGTTTGCAGATGACATCAACACCGGTGGCATTTTGGATAGAGAAGAAGATTGCAAAGGGATGCAAGCAGGATGCAAGTCAGTTGCAGATATGGGTGGAGAAATGTTGAAGGTGTTCGAATCAGGGCAAGTGTGAGACGTTACACTCTGGGGGGGTCAAATCCAGTATCTGTGGTAGCTGAGCAGATCCTATTTACTAATTTCAAATGAACCTGAAGTAAACAACAGTGCAGCACTCGACAGGCTATTCAGACTATGATCTTGTGCAATCTTGATGTCAAACTAAACTAAATATCCTCCTCCTGTGTAAAAGGAAGGTAACACAATTGAATCTTGAGACGATGTTCCTATCCAGTGGAAACAACTATCTTACCTCTATCTTATCTATCCCTTTCGTAATATTACATGCTTTACCGATCAGATCCCCTCTCATTCTTCTGAATTCCAGTGAGTGTAGTCCCAGTGACTCAATCTCTCTTAGGCCAACCCCCTCATCTCTGGAATTAACCTGGTGAACCTCCTCTAAAGCAGTGGGGTTAACAGGGAAAATTAATGGGGGAAATGGGATTGCTCCGTGTGCCAGTACGAATCTGATGGGTCAAGTGGCCTCTTCCTTTTGTCAAATGGAAATATGCGCACACTCTGAAATCAAATGTATCCACACATTCCAGTGAAGTCAATGCTTTACCTCCAAAGGCTGATTTATACTTGTGTGTACGGGCTATGCCACAGCCTATGCCGTAACCCTGATTTTCACTTCTGCGTCGCTCTACGCCATAGCGAGCATGCGTTGGTGTGCGCCAAAATGCTAGCTGGCAGTGGGGTTTCTATGCCACTGTGTTGAGTTTCTTCATGAGAGACATGGACGAGGAAATGCATTTCAAACATTTTCGAATGTAGGCAGGCAGATTTGACAATTTGGTTCATCTATCTCACATCGGCGTACGCACAGCCTACAGACATGGCGGAGAAGAGGCAACCAGAAGTGAGTAGGAGGAAATGCGATGCTACCAAGCGGGCCAATCACAGTTGTTGCAGTCTGCGTCGCCACAACGCGTAAGCAACTTTTCTGGAGAGGTGCACGTCACCTTACGGCGTAGGATACGCGTTACTTATGGCGTAGATGCAACGCACAAGTATAAATAAGCTCAGAAACTGATTGGAAAGCTGAGCCTACTGGGCCTGAACACCTCCCTCTGCAACTGGATTTTAGACTTCCTGACTGGGAGACCTCAGTCAGTCCAGATTGGAAACAGCATCTCCAACACCATCACACTGAGCACGGGAGCCCCCCCAGGGCTGTGTGCTCAGTCCACTGCTGTTCACTCTGCTGACCCATGACTGTGCTGCAACACACAACTCGAACCACATCATCAAGTTCACCGATGACACGACCGTGGTGGGTCTCATCAGCAAGAATGACGAGTCAGCTTACACAGAGGAGGTGCAGCGGCTAACGGACTGGTGCAGAGCCAACAACCTGTCTCTGAATGTGAACAAAACAAAAGAGATGGTTGTTGACTTCAGGAGGGCACGGAGCCACCACTCCCCACTGAACATCGACGGTTCCTCAGCAGAGATCGTTAAGAGCAGCAAATTTCTTGGTGTTCACCTGGCAGAGAATCTCACCTGGTCCCTCCACACCAGCTCCATAGCAAAGAAAGCCCAGCAGCATCTCTACTTTTTGCGAAGGCTGAGGAACGTCCATCTCCCACCCCCCATCCTCATCACATTCTACAGGGGTTGTACTGAGAGCATCCTGAGCAGCTGCATCACTGCCTGGTTCGGAAATTGCACCATCTTGGATTGCAAGACCCTGCAGCGGATAGTGAGGACAGCTGAGAAGACCATCGGGGTCTCTCTTCCCGCCATTACGGACATTTACACTAAACAGCATTATGAAGGACCCCACGCACCGCTCATACAATCTCTTCTCCCTCCTGCCATCTGGGAAAAGGCACCGAAGCATTCAGGCTCTCACGACCAGGCTATGTAACAGTTTCTTCCCCCAAGTTATCCGACTCCTCAATACCCAGAGCCTGGACTGACACCAACTTACTGCCCTCTACTGTGCCTATTGTCTTGTTTATTATTTATTGTAATGCCTGCACTGTTTTGTGCACCTTATGCAGTCCTGGGTAGGTCTGTAGTCTAGTGTAGTTTTTTTCTGTGTTGTTTTTTACGTAGTTCAGTCTAGTTTTTGTACTGTTTCATGTAACACCATAGTCCTGAAGAAAGTTGTCTCGTTTTTACTGTGTACTGTACCAGCAGTTATGGTCAAAATGACAATAAAAAGTGACTTGACTTGACTTAACATGAATTAAAAGCTTGAAGCAGCACAACATGCGAAGCCATGTCTGGAACAGCAGGTTACTGGCTCAGAAACAGCAATCAAGCAGTCTGTTACAGTTACCTTGAACATCTCTGGCCACGTTCCCACCACATCTAGTGTTGTAGAATGTCATAGAATCAAACTACAGAACCAGTCCTCCAAGGTGACTCCAACACTTAGCATGTCTGAGTCATACACACTACACTGAGGAACAGGCTCTTTAGCAAAAACAAAGAGATTTTAGCTGCTGACATTACTGGCAAAGACCATTTATTATCGGTGGTTGCCTGGAGAAAATAATAACGGACCTTCTTAAACCGCCTATGGCAGGATTTTAAACACAGGTCACATCAGTATAAAAGTGTTCAGGGAACTGGAATTACATGCACAGCAGATAAAGATAACAGATTTCATCACCAAAAGGTGTAACAATAATTCATTAGTCATATTATTCAAAGTACCTTTTTTATATTTAATTTTTCAGAAGCAAATGCAAATCCTCCAACTTTATACTCAGCAAATAAGCTATCTAATAATACAACCACTAAACCATTCATACACAGCAAACACTATCCTTCTAGATCTGAGTTATTCAATGGAGATCTTGTTTGCAAACCACACTTACAAATTCATCCCACCTCCAAGAGAAACCAGTATTATTTATATCTGGTTTGGCTGAATAGATCTTACTTACTAGTTTCAAACTAACCTAGAGTAAAGAACAGTACCGCACTGGACAGGCCATGATCTTATGCCAATCTGGATGTCAAATTATACTAAGTATCCTCCTCCTGTGTATAATCCATGCCCCTCCATATTGACCTGTCTATTGAAAAACCTCTTAACCTCCACTAATCTGCCTGCTTCCACCACTAGGGTAACCTGTTCTAGGCACCTACCACTATGTGTAAAAAAAAATTACCCCTCATGTCACTTTTAAACTTCCCCCAATAACCTTATAAGCATGTCCTCTGGTGTTTGACATCCGATCACCCCTCTGTCTCCGACACTCTAAGAACAACCCAAGTTTGCCCAACCTTTCCTTATATCCAATACCCTCTAGTCCAAGGAGCTTCAGCACCCATTCCATAGTCTCCATATCCTTCCGGAATGGGATGCCTTACAGTTATAAAACTAATACAGTCCAGAGACAGACCTGTCACCCAAGTAACACCAATCCTATATTAATCTAATTTCATTCACCCCATATTCCTTTCAGATTCCAACAATCACCTATATATTAAGGGCCATTTACCTTGTGCGATTAACTTACCGACCTGTTAAATATCTATAAATGGGAGGAAAACATTGTTTCCAATAGAAACCCGTGCAATCCCAAGGAAGTGAAACTCTACAAGGGTGGTATAGGAGGTCAGGACTGAACCTAATCACTGCCCCAAATGTGCCAGAACATATGACTACTGAAGTAGCAATACAATCCATTTAAGTACTGACATCCAAAAATGATAACCAGTTTGAAGGGAAAAATCTCAGCTTTAATAGGCCATTCTGTCATTTCAATTCACTGCTGATTATGTGCTCAAAATTAAGTACGAGATTATAGAATTACACATTCCCAAGGCAACTGAAAAAGAGTGTGTTGGAATTTCTCTTAAAGTCCATCTCATCCTTCTACTTTTCTCCTTTGACCTTTAATTTAAGCATCTTTCTTTTACCTCAGGATTGCAGAGAGGACTACATAATCCTTTTCCGTGAAGGCACCATATAAGATCTGCCTGGAAAAATTCTACAGTCCCTCTGTGAAAGCACAAAGTCAACAGTGCATTCCATCTAAAACAAACTATGCAGGGTTGTAACTTGATTCAGTCCTTGGCAAGACAAAATCCAAAAGATGAATAGTGATCGCAGTAATTTCTAATTAGATCACCTCACACCTCACTGGCACAGAACAAACAAGGGTGTACCCTGCACATTTCAGAACCTGAATATTTTATTTAACCCTTTATTCCAACCAGGAGGGATCAAAATAATAAGACCATTTATTTTTCATATGGCTTAAATAGAAGCAAACCAAATCAGAATCAGGTTTAATATCGCTGGCATACTGTATGTCATGAAATTTGTTATTTTTGTGGCAGCAGTACAATGCAATACATAATAATAGAGAAAAAATACTATGAATCACAGTGAATATATAAATTTATTTGTACAAAAATGTCTGAGCCTTCAGGCTTCTGTACCTCCTTCCTGATGCTAACAATGAGAAGAGGGCATGTCCGGGATGGTGGGGGTCCTTAATGATGGATGCCGATGTTTTGGGGCACCACTCCTTGAAGATGTCCTGGATACCATAGAGGCTAGTGCCTATGATGGACCTGAATAATTTTACAACTCTCTGCAGCTTACTTCAATCCTGTCAGTAGACACCCCCCCCCCCCCACCACACCAGACAATTCTGCAGCCAGTTACAGTGCTCTCCACAGTACATGTGTAGAAATTTGCTAGTATTTCAGGTGACATACCAAATCTCCTCAAACTCTGAATGAAAGATAGCCACTGCATTGCCTTCTTTATAGCTGCATCTATATGTCAAGTCAGGGTTAGGTACTCAGAGATACTGACACCCAGGAACTTAAAATTGCTCATTCTCTCCACTTCTGATTGAGGACTGGTCTGTTTTCTCTCATCTTACCCCTTTTGAAGTCCTCAATTCATTACTCTTATCACAATGAATCAGGAGAGCTGCAACGTTCATTTGATGGCTGTATTCTCTGATCATTCCCTCTCACCTTCCCTTCTGAGGCAGAACGCTCTGTAAGGGGCTCACCTTTGTCCCTCTGTGCTACACTTCAGTAGGATTCATGCCCACCATAACGCAGAGCTCATCCCTGTGCCTACTTCTTTGACAAGGACTACTGAGCCCACAGTGACGACTCCTTCTCGCATCATCAACTTTCCTCCTCATCCTGAGACAGCCCACTTTGGTCTTCTGCCTGCTCTGGATCTCTGCATCGCTAACTGCCGGCGAGAGGGATTAACTGTCTCGACTTCACCACTCCTCTCTCTAAATCCAATCTCACTCCTTCCGAATGCTCTGCTCTCCATTCTCTCTGCACTAATGCCAACATCACCATCAAACCTGCAGATAGCAGTCTGGCAGACTGACCTCTACCTTGCTGAGGTCAGACAGCAGCTCTCAGACATCTACTCTTAATTACCCTTTGAACAGGACCCCACAAAGGAGCACCAGGCCATTGTTTCCCTCACCATCACTAACATTATTAACTCTGGGGACCTCACATCCACTACCATCAACCTCATTGTTCCCTTACCACACAACTCCCATTTCTACCTCCTACCTACCCAAGATCCATAAACCTACCTGTCCACAGGTAGACCCATTGTTTCTGCTTGTTCCTGCCCCACCGAGCTTATATCTATGTACCTGGACTCGGTCTTATCCACCCCCCCCCCCCCAAGTCCAGTCTCTTCCTACCTACATCTGTGCCACCTCACATGCTCTTGATCTTTTCAACGACTTCAAATTGTCTATGGATGGCCAATCCCTATACATCTCCAACCCCCATCAGGAAGATCTCAAAGCTCTCCACTTCTTTCTGGACACCAGACCCAAACAGTACCCCTCCAGCACCACTCCCCTACATCTGGCAGAACTGGTCCTCACGCTCAATAATTTCTCCTCTGTCTCCTCCCACTTTTCAGACGAAAGGTGTAGCTACGTGCGCTCACAAGGGTCCCAGCTGTGCCTGCCTTTTTGTCAGCTACGTTGAACAGTCTATGTTCCAAGCCTTACACTGGTATCTTTCCCCAACTTTTCCTACACTACATTGACAGCTGCATTGGTGTTGCTTCCTATACCCTTGCTGAGCTCATCAACTTTACCTCTAACTTCCACCCTACTCACAAATTTACCTCTCCATTTCTGACACCTCCTTCCCCTTCTTTGATCTCTCTGCCTCTATCTCTGGAGACAGTTTATCTACTGATATCTTTTATAAATCACTGATTCTCATAGCTACCTCTTCACACCCTGTCACTTCTAAAAACACCATCCCCTTCTTTCAATTTCTCCATCTCTGCCACATCTGCTCTCAGGATGAAGCTTTTTATTCCAGAACTAATTAGGAGTCCTCCTTCAATGAAAGGGACTTTCCTTCCTCTACTATCAACATTGCCCTCACGTGCATCACTTCCATTTTGCACACGTCTGTCCTCACTCCATCCATCCGCCACCCCACCAGCGATGTGGTTCCTCTTCTCCTCACCTACCACCCCACCAGCCACCACGTCCAGCATCAGTGTAAATTATGCCATGCCATCTCCGTGGGAACCCATCACCAAGCACATCTTTCCCTCCCTCCCATTTCCGCAGGGATTGCTCCCTACGCAACTCCCTTGTATATTCATCCTTCCCCACTGATCTTCCTCTTTGTACTTATCCTTGTAAGTGGAACAAGTGCCACACTTGCCCCGACAACTACTCCCTCACTACCATTCAGTGCCCCAAACAGTCCATACAGGTGAGGTGACACTTCTCCTGTGAGTCTATTGGGATCACCTACAGTATCCAGTACTCCTGATGCGGCCTCCTGTGTAATTGGAGAGACCTGAAGCAGGTTGGGACACCACTTCACCGAGCACCTATGCTCCATCTGGCAGAAAAAGTGGGATCTCCAGGTGACCACCTATTTACATTCTACTTCCCATTCCCATTCCGACATGCCAGTCCGTGGCCCCCTCAATTGCCACAATGAAGCCACACTCAGGTTGGTACCTTATATTCGTCTGGGTAGCTTCCAACCTGCTGGCAAGAGTATCAGTTTCTTGAACTTCTGATAAATGTCCCACCTCTTCACCATTCCCCAATCCCATTTCCCTCACCTCACCTACCCTAAAACTCCCTCTGGTGTTATTTCCCTTTCCCATCGCTTTCTATCCTCTAACGGATCTCTCCTTCTCCAGCCCTTTATCGCTTTTACCAATCGACTTCCCAGCTTTTTACTTCACCCCTCCTGCTCTCCTGGTTTCACCCATCACAGACTACATTCCTCCCCTCACCCCCACCACCTGCTTACTCTGACTTCTCATCTGTTCTTCCCAGTTCTGATGAAGGGTCTTAGACCACAAGACATAGGAGCAGAATTAGCCATTTGGCCCATTGAGTCTGCTCCGCCATTCAATCATGTCTGATCCTTTATCCCCCTCCTCAGCCCCAATCTCCGGCCTTCTCCCCATAACCTTTGATGCTGTGTCCAATCAAGAACCTATCAAGCTCTGCCTTAAATGCACCCAATAACTTGGTCTCCACAGGTACCTTTGGTAATAAATTCCATAATTCACCTCCCACAGGCTAAAGTAATTTCTTCGCTTCATTTCCACATCTACTGTGTCTAGGCCTTTCAACATTTGTAAGGTTTCAATGAGATCCCCCTCATCCTTCTAAATTTCAGTGAGTACAGACCCAGACCTATCAAATGTTCCTCATACGATAACACTCTCATTCCCAGAATCATCCTTGTAAACCTCCTCTGGACCCTCTCCAATGCCAGCACATCTTTTCTTAGAGGAGCAACCCAGAACTTCACAGTACTCAAGGTGAGGCCTCACCACTGCCTTATAAAGCATCAGCATCACAACCCTACTCTTGTATTCTCGAGCTCTTGAAATGAATGCTAACATTGCACTTGCCTTCCTCACCACTAACTCAGCCTGCAAGTTAACTTTTAGGGTGTTCTGCGCAAGGACTCCCAAGTCCCTTTGCATCTCAGATTTTTGGAGTTTCTCCCCTTTTAGGAAACAGTCTGCACATTTATTTCTACCACCAAAGTTCATGAACATGCATTTTCCAATACTGTATTTCATTTGCCACTTTCTTGTCCATTCTCCTAATTTAAATCCTTCTGCAGCATACCTGTTTCCTCAACACTACCTGCCCCTCCACCAATCTTCACATTATCTGCAAACTTGGCAACACAGTCACTGAATCCCCTTTATCTATCCTACTTATATACTCCTCAAAAAATTCCAACAGGGCCATCAAGCATGGAGCAAAGTCAGTGAACAATAATGAGATTACAACCAGGCCTGGAAGCTCTTCAGCAACACACTAAAAGCTAGGGGAACTTAGCAGGTCATGCAGCATCTATGGAGAGAAGTCGAGAGTTGACGTTTCAAGTTGAGACCATCACCTATAAATCGTTTGGATTTCAAACCTGTAGTCTCTTCTGCCTCTGGAAATTCTACAGCTCTTAAAGTTTGATAGAGCAGAGGTGTAGATAAGCATTGTCCTACATCCTCACACCCCATCATTACTCATACAAAAATGAGATCAAAGGCAAAAAAAGAAAAAAATATTTGCCTTGTATGTGAAGTCATGTACAATTGCTGGGGGAGGATTAGGTATTATGGTGACCAAGTGGCACAGCTAGTAGAGCCACTCCCTTGCAGTACCAAAGGACCAGGGTTAATCCTGGACTCAGATGCTGAGTGTGTTCAAAAGCGATACATAGGAGTCCAAAATGTATGTCTAACTTCAGATTTACTTTAAGCAAGCATGCGGTCATATGATCACGTATTTATACATACAACCTGTAATAATTATTTAAATGAAGAATGCTTAATCAAAAAGAGATACATATCCACAAGATTACAAATATTGAAATATTAAATACACAACACTCCTCACTGCTTAGCTATAAACTTTAACTCAATACAGAATGCATTTTACTATATACACAGTATACTATATAACACTACTACAATATACAGACATATAGAGCATAGTAAATTTTAAATTGTCCCACTCAGGCTCTGGAACAGGTGATCCACCCAGACCAAACCTGTGCTGTACCAGGCAGGAAGATCTGACAGCCTCGCGCTGCTGAGGGACACCATCACCTACATGCTGGACGGGGGGGGGGGGGGGGAAGGGGTGGACGCCTGCCTGGTCAGCTTGGACCAGGAGAAAGCCTTCGACAGGATATCGCACACGTACATGGTGGATGTACTCTCCAAAATGAGATTTGGGGAGGGAATCCGGAATTGGATCAGACTGCTCTAAACGGACATCTGTAGCGCAGTCCAAGTCAACGGGTGGGAAACAGACAGCTTCCCCATCAGGTCTGGAGTCAGGCAGGGCTGCCCTCTCTCCCGTCTTGTTCGTGTGCTGCATAGAACCCTTTGCCGAAGCCATCAGGAGGGATGGGGGTATAAGAGGGGTGACGCTGCCAGGCAGTGGAGGGACACAAGTCAAAACCTCCCTGTACATGGACGACATCACCGTCTTCTGCTTCGATCTGAGGTCAGTTCGCAGGCTGATCAGCATCTGCGAACAGTTCGAGCAGGCGTCGGGCGCCAGGGTCAACCGCACGAAGAGCGAAGCCATGCTCTTCGGCAACTGGCCCGACTGATCCAGCGTCCCTTTCACCATCAGGGATGATCACCTGAAGGTGTTGGGGATCTGGTTCGGAGGGGCCGAGGCGTACAACAGGAACTGGCAGGAGCGGACTGCCAAGGTGAAACAGAAACAGGGACTGTGGGGAGGAGGCTCCCTTTCGATAACGGGCAAGAACCTGGTCATCAGGTGTGAGGTGCTCTCAGGACTGCTGTACTTGGCGCAGATGTGGCCAGTCCCCCGCTCCTTCAGCTCAGAAATCACCCGAGCCGTCTTCAGATTCGTCTGGGGATCCAAAATGGAGCAGGTCAGATCGGCCACCATGAACAAGTCCCTGGACAATGGGGTCAAAAACATTCCCAAAGTCGCCCTCACCCTGATGGCCAGCTTTGTGTGTGGATTCCAGGTATGTGGGCACCAAGTACCACTATGTGCCCAGATTCTACCTGTCGCCCTGGCTACAAAGAATGAGTCTGGCCCCACTACCGTGCAACGCCCCAGTCAGCTGGTCATTGCCACCACACCTGTCCGCCGTAGAAAAGTTCTTCCAGGTCAACACCTTTGACCACAGGGCCATCAGGCAGTGGTCAGCACGTAATGTCCTGCAGGCACTGCAGGAGAAGGATGTGATGGACACAGTGGGATGGTTTCCTGAGCAGACAGTCCAGTTCATCTGGCAAAATGCCTCATCGTCAGACCTGACCAACAGGCACCAAAACCTCACCTGGCTGGCAGTGAGAGGGGCCCTCCCAGTCCGATCCCTCCTGTACGCCCGGAACGTCGTCTCCACACCCCTCTACCCACGGGAGGACTGCAGTGAGGAGGAGTCAGTGACCCACCTCTTTGCACACCGTGGGTTCGCGGAGAAGGTGTGGAGGAGGATGGTAGGGCCAGTGTCGAGATTCATCCCCAGCAGCTGTGTAACAGAGGACTCTCTGATCTACGGGCTGTTCCCGGGGATGCACACGGAGACCAACATCCGGTGCTGCTGGCAGATCATCAACTCGGTGAAAGACACTCTTTGGTCGGCCCGAAACTTGGTGGTCTACCAGCACATGGAGATGTGCACCAAGTTTGAGTGCGTCCCTCAGCACATACTCCGGCAGCCGAGAATGTGCCAGTCGGCAGCATTCCCCCAACGGCCAGGTTCATTTCCCAATACCAAATCAAGTACAGACTCTCCTCTTGTAGGCTTATCTACATATTGTAGCAAGAAACCTTCCTGAACACACATAACAAACTCCACCCCATCTAAACCCCTTGCTCTAGGGAGATGCCAATCAACATTTGGGAAATTAACATCTCCCACCACGACAACCTTGTTATTTTTATACCTTTCCAGGATTTGTCTCCCTATCTGCTCCTTGATGTCTATCGGGTGGTCTATAAAAAAGACCCAGTAGAGTTATGGACCCCTTCCTGTTTCTAACTTCCACCCACAGAGACTCAGTAGACAATCCCTCCATTACTTCCTCCTTTTCTGCAGCCGTGACACTATCTCTGATCAGCAGTGTCACACCCCCACTTCTTTTGCCTCCCTTGCTGTCCTTTCTGAAACATCTAAAGCTTGGCACTCTAAGTAACCATTCCTGCCCCTGCATCATTCACGTCTCTATAATGGCCACATTGTATCTCTAAGTAATCATCCATGCTCTAAACTCAGCCGCTTTGTTCACAATGCTTCTTGCATTAAAATAGATATATCTCAAACCATCAGTCTAAGCGCATCCCTCCTCTATTACCTGCCTATCCTCCCACTCAGTGTCTCCAAGCTTTCTCTATTTTTGAGCAAACAGCCCCTTCCTCCGTCTCTTCAGTTCAGTTCCCACCCCCAGCAATTCTAGTTCCTTCTCTCTTTCACACCTTTCTCTTTCTCATTCTTTCTCTCCATCTCTTTCCTCATTTTCTTCTAGTTTGTGCATCTTGATATCTGGAAAGTTCTCTGAGTAATCCTTCTTTTGCTCGCTTTACTATCTGATCTCTCCTCTTGGTTTCCTCATCCGCAATATCATCTGACAAATCCTGTTTTCCTATCTCTAATGACCCCTTCCTTTTTGGCCTTCCTTTGATGCAGATGGGCTTTGGTCTTTGCATCTACTTTTACAAGCAAATTTTTGTCTCCCACTTGAAGTTCTTGCGATATCCTTAATACACGCAGGATTAGATTTTTATTCTTTATATATACAAAAGACAAATGCTTGTGTCATTCCTGAAGCTCCTTGAACTCTCTTCCAGGTTAAAACCAAGCCACATTTTGCAAGTAAATGCCTGACTAACATATCAGAAGCTTTCTCAGATGCGTTGCCAACAATAACTGTTGTAGTTGGACCAGTGTTTTCATCATTTTCATGCTTCCTCTAAACACCAGAGGCACAGTGGCTGGCACCAACACTTGTTTGCCCTCTGATGGGCAACTGTTCATGGTGCTTGGCATGGACACAGCTGTGGCATCATCCAGTACCTTTGTTAATTCGCTTTCAGTCGAGTTCATTGAAGAGGATGTGGTAGACAGACCGCCAATCTGGTTGTAGTTGTCTCAGCCAATCACTTCACACAATGCTGATCTTCCTTCATTTACAACATACAAGTTCAATATGGATGCTGGTTTTCGCTTTTCACTGTCATGAATGTCATTCCCAAAGGAGTTATAATTTCTTCAGTATAACATCTGAGTTGAACATCTGTAGGCATCAGTTTAGTATCTTTAAAATGCTGTTGAAACTCTTTTTGTGGAATGACTGAAACAGCTGCGCCAGTATCCAATTCCATTTCAATTCATCTGCCGTTCACCTCTGGTGTAAGCCATATTGTTTGTCTATTGTTAGCTTTCACATTGTAAACCTCAAGGGTATCCAGTCCTGCGTCACTCTCATCATTATCAGATTTTTCATCAACATCATGCAGATTAGTGCTCATTTTAAAACTACAACTTGACTTTTTATCTTTTCCTCTTCCCCCTGCAGTCCATTTATTTTTGCCTACCCAACATGCTCTTTGTATGTGCCCTACTTTCTTGCATTTTCTGCAAGAATCACTTTTAAATTAGCCCAATGGTAACAACTGAGCATTCAACACCATAGTTCTATCCAGGCTTGACAAGAAGCTCAGAGACCTCGGCCTTGACCCTGCCTTGTGCAGCTGGATCCTGGACTTCCTGTCAGATCGCCAGCAGGTGGTAAGAGTGGGCTCCCTCACCTCCACCCCTCTGACTCTCAATACAGCAGACCCTCAGGGCTGTGTACTGAGTCCTCTCCTTTACTCCCTGTATACCCATGACTGTGTTGCCACCCACAGCTCTAATCTGCTAATTAAATTTGCCGATGACACTACATTGATTGGCCTTATCTCAAACAGTAACGAGGTGTCCTACAGGGAAGAAATCATCTCTCTGTCAAGAAAACAACCTCTCCCTCAATGCCTCAAAACCAAAGGAGCTGGTTGTGGACTACAGGAGGAATGGAGACGAGCTAACCCCTATTGACATCAATGGATCTGGGATTGAAAGGGTAAACAGCTTTAAGTTCCCCAGCATCCACATCACTGAGGACCTCACGTGGTCTGTACACACCAGCTGTATAATGAAAAAGGCACAACAGCGCCTCTTTCACCTCAGATAGTTAAGGAAGTTTGGTATGGCCCCCCAAATCCTAAAAACTTTCCACAGGGGCACAAATGAGAGCATCCTGACCAGCTGCATCACTGCCTGTCACATCCCAAAAACATATGGGTTGGTAGGTTAGCATGCCATTATAAAATGCCCATACTGTGAGAGGCAGAATCTGGGAGGAGTTGATGAGAAAATTAGGAGAAAAAAGAGTGCAGGATGAATGTAAACAGGTAACTGATGGTAGGCACACAGTCAGTGTGATGAATGGCCATTTTTGTGTTAAATCTCTAAGTCGTCTTGAATCTTGGGAGAAAACATGTGGTATTCACACTGCAAAGATGAAGGAAGGTTGAGTGGAAGAACAAGAACAGTGTCGAGAGAGAGAGGGAGTGCCATGCATTTCATGGTTAGGAAAAAACATTCAAAACAAAGTAACACACAAAATAAGACCACAAGACTATAAGCCATAGGAGACGAATTAGGCCATGTGGCCCATCGAGTCTGCACTGCCATTCTGTCATGGCCAATCCTTTTCTTCCCTCCTCTGTCCCACTCCTTGACCTTCTCTCTGTAACCTTTGATGCCATGGCCAATCAAAAACCTATCAAGCTCTGCCTTAAAGACACTCAGCGGGCTTTGTCTACATGCACTCAAAGCAGCAGTCCAGCTTCAACTTAAAATTGTTGTTCACGTACAGTCCTCTGAGCTACTGCATCAGCAAACAGTTCACATCTCATGCTTAAAACTCCAGAGCAGGACCTGAAACCAAAAGCTCCTGCATAGGAGGCAGCCACATTTAACGAGCACTGGCCAATTTAGCCAACATCAGCCAAGTCCCAAAGGCGATCAGAGGACTGTAGGGAATTTTTCCTAGTGATCACAGAAACATCACTTTACAAAGTACAAAAAAATTGCCAGTGACAAGAAGTGTTTTTCCACAAGAAATTAATTCTGCCAATGATTCCTTTTAAATTTTACTGCTAATTTTTCCTGGCCTTTGCTCTTTCTAGCTTCCAAAATACAACACTTTTCATTGCATTTTGAACTCAGACAAATTCTAAGAATTCAAAGGAATATTCCTTCCCTGTATTGCCACAACATTAAAAAAATTGTCCATGAAAGATAACAATGATTGGGAAGAGAAGTATAGGGATACATTCTTTACAGCTAAACATGTCATCTGAACTTCAGTATATAACGTTTCAGGCCACACTTGGAGTATTGTCAATAGTTGTGAGCCCCGTATCTCAGAAAGGACATGTTGTCATTGGAGAAAGTCCAGAGGAGGTTCACGAGGATGATTCCACGAATGAAGGGGTTAACACATGAGGAGCGTTTGGCAGCTTTGGGCCTGTACTCACAAGAACTTAGAAAAATGTATGGGGTTCTCATTGAAACCTATTGAATATTGAAAGGACTAGATAGGGTGGATGTGGAGAGAATGTTTCCTATGGTGGGGGTATCCAGAACTAGAGGGCACAGCCTGAAAATTGAGGGGCGACCCTTCGAACAGAGGTAAGGAGGATTTTTTTTTTAGCCAGAGGATAGTAAATCTGTGGAATGCTCTGCGGCTGAGGCCAAATGCATGCATATATTTAAGGCAGAAGTTGATCGTTTCCTGATTGGTCAGGGCATCAAAGGATTATGGTAAGAAGGCAGGTGTATGGAGTTGAGGGAATCAGTCATGATGGAATGTTGGAGCAGACGTAATGAGCTGAATGGCCTAATTCTGCTTCTATGTTTATGTGGCACTCGGCAGCGAGCAATAATACCTGAAGTTGAGTGGGAGTACTCAATACTGCATTATGGGAAAATTGCCTCAATATCACAATAAATTAACTTCATTAACACATGTGCCACAGACTAGCACATTTTAAATACCCTAGTCACTAATTTCTGTGGTTAGCCAGCTCTTACTGCAATACTTAAGGTTTTAATTAGTTCACAAATATCTGCAAATGCATATGATACTAAGGTAGGTGGCGTTGTGGATAATGAAGTAGGTTTTCAAAGCTTGCAGAGAGATTTAGGCCAGTTAGAAGAGTGGGCTGAACGATGGCAGATGGAGTTTAATGCTGGTAAGTGTGAGGTGCTACATTTTGGTAGGAATAATCCAAATAGGACATACATGGTAAATGGTAGGGCATTGAAGAATGCAGTAGAACAGGGTGATTTAGGAATAATGGTGCATAGTTCACTGAAGGTGGAATCTCATGTGAATAGGGTGGTGAAGAAAGCTTTTGGTATGCTGGCCTTTATAAATCAGAGCATTGAGTATAGGAGCTGGGACGTAATGTTAAAATTGTACAAGGCATTGGTAAGGCCGAATTTGGAGTATTGTGTACATTTCTGGTCACCAAATTATAGGAAAGATGTCAACAAAATAGAAAGAGTACAGAGAAGATTTACTAGAATGTTACCTGGGTTTCAGCACCTAAGTTACAGGGAAAGGTTGAACAAGTTAGGTCTTTATTCTCTGGAACATAGAAGGTTGAGGGGGGACTTGATAAGAGTTATTTAAAATTATGAGGGGGATAGATCGAGTTGACATGGATAGGTTTTTTCCATTGAGAGTAGTGGAGATTCAAACAAGAGGACATGAGTTGAGAGTTAGCGGGCAAAAGTTTAGGGGTAACACAAGGGGGAACTTCTTTACTCAGAGAGTGGTAGCTGTGTGGAACGAGCTTCCAGTAGAAGTGGTAAAGGCAGGTTCGATATTGTCATTTAAAGTAACATTGGATAGGTATATGGACAGGAAAGGAATGGAGGGTTATGGGCTGAGTGCAGGCCAGTGGGACTAGGTGAGAGTAAGTGTTCGGCACGGACTAGAAGGGCCGAGATGGCCTGTTTCCACGCTGTAATTGTTATATGATTATATGGTGTCTGAGGGGTGAAAATTCTGGGAGGTAGGATATAACACAATGAGTGATAGGAGTACTGAGGAACAGAGGGACCTTAACATGCAACTGCAAAGATCTCTGAACATGGCAGCACGGATAGATGAGGTGATAAAGAGGGTCTTCATTAGCCAGGCCACAAGTAAATAGAAGCTGTAAAACATTGGAGAAGCTGCATCTGGAACATTGCACACAGTTTTGGTCGCCGCAGAAAGTAAAGGTCGCGATTGCTCTGGAGAGAGCACAAAGGAAATTAACCAAGATTATTTGCTGTGATGGAATGTCTTAGAAAAGATTGGGTAATGTTTCTTTTCCTAGGCCAAGGAAGGACCTGATAAATGTATACATAATTGTAGATGGGTAGGTTGGACGTAAGGTAATAAACTTTTCCTCCAGCACAGAAGTCAGACAGCAAAAAGTATGAGGTTTAATGGGGGGTTACAAGGAATTTTATTCAAATCCAGATGTGGCTAGAATTTGGACAGCGGTTCCTGAGAGGATGATGGGGAAGAGACACCCAGAACACTTAAGCTTCAAGACATTGAGGTTGAGTAGGACTATAACCAGAGGTCATGAGTTAAGGGTGAAAGGTGAAAAGTTTAAGGGGAACATGAGGGAAATCTTTCCCACTCAGAAGGTTGTGAGGTGTGGACCGAGCTGCCAGTGCAGGTGGTGCATGCGAGTTCCATTCCAATGTTTAAGGTAAGTTTGGATAGGTACATGGATGGTAGGGGTATGGAGGGCTATGGTCCCACTCAGGTCAGTGGGAATAGGCAACTTAAATGCTTTATGGACTAGAGGGGCCAAAAGGCCTTTTTCAGTGCTGTACTTCTCTTTGACTAGGACACACATTTCAATTACCAAGGCATAATAGGTATGGCCCAAGTGCTATCAAATGAATTAATTTTTGATGGCTAGTATATTCTGGGTGGTCACAAGGACTTGTGGCTACACTGTTTAACTCTGTAACTCTATAAAATAACTGCCATATCCTTTGGTTTCGATCTCTAATGTATTTTTTATTTTTATTGCTGAACATCTAAAGTGACATTTTAAATATGACAATATGCAAATTATATTTCTAACTGCATCATTAACATTATCATAAACTAATCTGTAGCCACTAATATCTGTGACATTTGTAAGCAGAAGTCAATAACCACAATTACTGAAAGGGTCATTTTTGAGAATGAATGTGTTGACAAGAATGTAAACAGCAGAGGTGTCAGTTCAGTGATCAGACCTGCCCAATGTTATGCCACACCACAGATCTGATGATGAGAGTGTTACCCATGTCACCAGAAGAATTTCCCCAGTGGAAAAGCAAGAGCAATAAACTCATATGGGTGCTGTGGTCAATAAGGTCAAAAGCCTCAAGATCCTTGGAATGAGCATCACCAATAGCCTGATCTGGTCCAATTACATAGATATCATGGCTGAAGAAACTGGCATCTCCCCAATGACCTTGCAAATTTTTACTGATGCACCAAAGACAGCATCCAATCTTGCTGCATAATAACTACTCTCCCCAAGACTGCAGAGACTTGTGGACACAATTCAACACATCATAGAAACTAGGCTCCCCTCCATGGACACCAGCTACACTTCTTGCTGCTTCGGTAAAACACCCAAAATAATTAAAGACTCCTCCCACCCAGGACATCCTCCCTTCGCCTCCTCTTATTGGGCAGAAGCTATAGAACTCTGAAAGCACACACCACCAGGCTTTATCCTGCTGTTAAAAATACCACTGAACAATTCCCTAATATAATAAGATGGGCTCTCAACCCTCTAACTCAACATGGCCTTGCACCTTATTATCTACCTGAACTGAGCTTTCCCTGTAAATCTAATATTTAATTCTGCATTCTGTTCTTGTTTTATCCTATGCTACCTCAATGCATTGTTAAAACAAATACATCTGTATGAACACATGCAAAACATGTCCCTCAGTACACGTGACAATGATAAACCAATTTACCAATTTCAGTGATTTTGATGAAAAGTTTAATTTCTTTTATATGGTAGTGACAAAATGAATCAACTATCAGTGTCCAGCATCAAACAGTTATGGTGCAGGAGAATCAACATCATGTGCCGTGTGCTACAACATGGGCAATTATAGTCTTTATCACCATGATTGTTTTAGGCAAATTTTTCTACAGAAGCGGTCTGCTATTGCCTTCTTCTAGGCAGTGTCTTTACAAGATGGGTGATCCCGGCCATTATCAATACTCTTCAGCTTGGTGTCCTGAGTCACATGGTCAGAACTTGTGATATGCACCAGTTGCTCATACGACCATCCACCACCTGCTCCCATGGCTTCTCGTGACCCTGATCTGGGTGGGGGGGAAGAAATGAGCAGGTTCTATGCCTTGCCCAAGGTGACCTGCAGGCTAGCAGAGGGAAGGAGCTCCTTACACCTCCTTTGGTGGAGACATATCTCCAGCCCACCACCCAGTAGCAGTTAATTTAGGTTGTGTTGCTGGACAATTTTATGCAAAGGGTAAAAATCAGCTGTAATTGTAAACCAAGGTGGAAGTGTAAGTAGGTAATATTTTGTTCCAGGTCATATATCTATTTGTGTGGGCAGATACAGTGGCATCAACAGCGTGACAGAGGCTTCTATTGGCATGCTACACATGTGATTGATTGACAGCTGTAATTTTCATTTGGAAATCAGGGAATTAATTCTCTGATTAATTCTTTAATCAGAGAATTAAAAACATTTGAGTTTTTAATTATCTTTTGTTTACAAACAATTTCTATTAGATTCTTTATTTGAATACCTTTATTAATGTGGCCCTATCATAAATATTTATAAGCAGTTTGAGAACTTTAGCTACTGGCGGACTGTCAGGGCAGTCCATACTGGCCCACACACAGGTGGATGTGAGGTCAGTCATATGGTGCTGTAAACCTTGCTTAGACACATGATATTAACACTGTCATTCGACCTCAGCAACTGTGATTCCTCCTTAAACCCATTTGTACCTTTGGGACAGTCCTGCTGAAGGGTCTCGGCCCGAAGCATCGTCTGTACACCTGGATGTTTGACAAATATGGCAATATCATCTGGCATCAAAATTCATTATCAGTTAGGGCCTTTGATGTTAATGACGTTAAAAAAAACTTTTGGCTCTTGATCTGCCTCATGATGTAACACAGTGCAACATCCATTACAACTTTCTCAACAATTGGGCACCAATTAAAATACCCCTGGTCCAGTTGTTAATAAATGTATGGCTCCAGCTCCAGGGGCCACAGTTTTCCATTAACTAGAATTCCTGCCTTACTATATTTAGTTTAGATAGTAAAAATATTCTCCAAAGTAGAGAAGGAAAAAAAGACTGCAAGGACTTTGGCCTCAGGGATTGTTGAGATTAATAAGAGAATAACCAGTTTATCAATTGTATGCATATTTATGGCAAAAAAATTAACAAAGAGAATGGAAAAAGAATCAGAAAGAAAAAGCACAAGTTCGTCAAGAGTAAAAATTGTGTGGCAGCGCTTCAGAAAGTGCCAATGGTAAATTATAAGACCGTAAGACATGGGAGCAGAATTAGGCCATTTGGCCCAGCAAGTCTGCCCTGCCATTCAATCCTGGCTGATTCTTTTCTCCCCTCCTCAGCCCCACTCACCAGCCTTCCTTCCATAACCTTTGATGCCATGTCCAATCAAGAACCAATCAATCTCTGCCTTATGTACACCCAACAACCTGGTCTCCACTGCTAAAGAAATTTCCCTGCATTTCTGTTTTAAATGGATGCCCCTCTATCCTGAGGTTGTGCCCTCTTGTCGTAGACTCCCCCACTATGGGAAACATCCTTTCCACATCTACTATGTCCAGGCCTTTCAACATTCAGGTTTCTGAGAGATCCACCCTCATCCTTCTAAATTCCAACAAGTACAGACCCAGAGCCATCAAATGCTCCTCATACGATCGCACTTTCATTTCCAGAATCATCCTTGTGAATCTCCTCTGAACCCTCTCCAATGCCAGCATATCTCTTCTTAGATGAGAAGCCCAAAACTGTTCACAATACTCAAGGTGAGGTCTCACTACAACTCCTGTTATCCCCATTTAGATCTACAAACCAACTACCTAAATTAAGAATTAAATGCTTATATAAAATATTGTTGCTAATGTAAAGAACAGACACTTGACTGACACAACAGTTTGTTAACATAAGAGTGCAATTCATTAGAACGCTTCTGAGTACTGAATGGAATGAGATCCAATCAGGATAGATCGGTGCACGTTGTAAATTGATTGAAAACTGTTTATATGTTAGTGGGAAGACTGATACCTTGAGTGTAGGTTATGTATCAGAAAAACTTTACTCAAAATCAAAAATGTCTACTGTAATCATAAATCAAGGATTGCATGTTGGTAGCTGAAAGTTGAAAGTATGGGCTTGATTAGATGTCAAACACAAATGTATGCAGCAGATTGTGTGTTACACCAGATATCAGAATTTGTAGTCTCCTTCATACCACACACTCAATTTCATATCACTCAAATCATGACAATTTCATATCATGACTCTCATCTTGACACACATCCACCCCTCAGACACCAACTCAACAATAGCTAGCTCCCGCAGTAAAAAGATATTAACAGTGGTTTTTCAAATGAATTTAAAAAAAAGCTAAGGACTGCTTGCCCCTTTGTTGTCACAGCATGTGAAAAATTAATTTACAATATTTCCTGGACATTGCTGTACTTAACCAGGTTACTGTTATTAAAGTATAATTTCATACAATTAGCATTTAACTACACTTCTAGTTCTGACTTAACTGTCAATCTTACCAATGTACAATGATGACCTGCTATCTTCAAAAATATGAATTCTGGCAATGTTCTGAGGCACTTGAGCAGCTAATTCAGTTCAGCTGTTTTTTGCTCCAACAGTGGGATAGTGAAGTACTATATTTAAGGGTATGGCAACATTGTGGCTAAGACCCAGACCAAATAACTCAGATGCGTAGACAAATGAACCAAGAACATGATTTCAAATTCTCAAATAACTGGAGAAATTTACAGTAGATTCAAGTAATTTATGATTCTTCAAATGTAGCATCAGCAAATGGTCATCAATAAACCACACAAAGCATCAGATTACAGCAGAGAAATAGGTCCATTAGCCCACAATGACAGCATTGACCGTGATGTCAATATATGACATCTCATCTGACTGAAAATGATCCTTATCTACCTGTTCATTGACTGTCTAAACACCTCTTAAATGATCCTTATCTACCTGTTCATTGACTGTCTAAACACCTCTTAAATTATCCTTATCTACCTGTTCATTGACTGTCGAAACACCAATGTTGCCATCATAACCACCACTTCCTTGGCAGCACATTCCAGACACCAACACACTGTGTAAAAGAGTCTCTCAAATCTCCTTTAACCTCCACACCCTCCACCACCACACGAACATGTACACTATAAACTATCCTATGTCCTCTAGTAGTTGACATTTCCATGTTGGGGTAAAAAAGATTCTGACTACCCTACCATAATTTTATGAACTTCAACCAGGTTGCCCATTAGCTTCCAACACTCCAGTTAGAAAAATCAAAATTTGTCCAAATCTTCTTATAACTACTGTACTCCAATTCAGGCTATATCCTGGTGAACCAACACCCTCTCTGAAGCCTCCACATCCTTCATAGCATGCAATGATCAAAACTACTACACACATTACTTCAAATACGGCCTAGCCAAATCACACAAGGGATTCTGTGGATGCTGGGAATCCAGAATAGCACACAAAATGCTGGAGGAACTCAGCAAGTCAAACAGCATCAATGGAGTAGAATAAACGGTAGAGGTTTCAGGTTGAGATCCTTCAGCAGGACTGGAAAGGGAGGAGGACAAGGCCTGAATAAGAAGGTTGGGGGAGGGGAAGGAGTACAGGCTGGAAGGTGATAGGCGAATCCAGGTTCAGGGGAAGGCAGGTTGTTGGGGGAGGAGAAGCAACAGGTGGAAAAGGTAAAGGGCTGAGAAAGAGGGAATCTGACTGGAGTGGAAAGTGGACCATGGGACAAAGCAATAGAGGAAAGGCATCAGAGGGAGCTGATAGGCAAGTGGGGAGAAGTGGTAATGGGGAATGGAAAAAGTGGGATGGGGGGGGAGAGAACATTTTGTGTGTGTTACTTTGACCTAGCAAATGTTTCATATAAATGTAACATAACTTCTCAACATTAAATTACCTGATGAAAGGAGGCAAAGTTACCACGTGCATGCTTTTTCCAACCTATCTGCTTGTGCTGCCCCTTTCCGGAAGCTCTGGACTTCACCCCAAGATCCCCATGTACATCAGTGCTAAGGGTCCTGCCATTTACTGTATACATCCTGCAATTCATCTTCCAAAATGCCTCACCTCACACCTGTCTGGATTAAACTCATCTGTCATTTCCCATACAAATGTCCTACTAATCTACCATATATCCTGCTGTATCCTTTGACAAACTTCATTATCCACAACTCCACCAGTCTGCAAATTTACCAATCAGAGCACCTACATTTTAACTCATATCATTTATATGCACTGCAAACAAAAGTGGTCCTTGAAAAACTCCTCGATGACCTACAGTCAGAAGAAAATGCCGTTCCCTCTTTACCCTCTATCTTCCAAGCCAATCTTGGATCTAATTTACCATCTGACCAGGGATTCCACATGACTATCTTCTAAACCAGCTTACCAATAGGGACATTGCCATATACTTGACATGAATATGTAGCCAGCATCCATTGCCCATCCCTCAATGATCTTCAGCACTTCCCTGAAACCGCAATCAAATATGAGAGAGCCTCCTTGCACAAAGGCATGCTGACTATCTTGAATATTTCCATGTTTACCAAATGCAAGTAAATCCTGTCCTTAAGACTCTTCTCCAATAAACTCCCTCCCACTGTCTGCGGCTGGCCAGTTCAATTTCCTGGTTTGTTCCTGTTGCTTTTCTGAAACACAGGAACTTTACCCGCATAGACCTCCATGTGACTCCAGGCAAACTCTTGTGGTTGACTCTTCACTGCCCTCCAAAATGACCCTACAAACCACATAGCCTACAGGACTCTGGGATGGGCAATAAATGGGTTGATGCCTCACGGTCCCTGTGACCCTGGTTAAAACCCGACAGCTGATGGCTTTCACGTTCCTAGTCATCGGTTTACTCCCGTACGCTAAAAATATTATTGAAAGACTGGTTGATGAATGGATCCCTGAAAATTACTTAGACACCAGTAAGTAATGAGAAGACCCGAGGGTGTCGAGGGTAACGTGAAGAGGACAGGTTATAGAGAAAAAGAATACCAGGTGGGGTACAGATTTTGCAGTTAATCAGCAGACTTGATGGAACTGAAATGATTTCATTGTATGCCGCACAGAAACACCATCCGCAGTAAGCTTTATATCACTGACTGTTTCTTACTTAAATAATGCTCGCATGACTCCGGGAATGTATTCTTTGATTAAACAGAACACATTCCTCGTGGAGGGGGAAAAAGAGGTCCTTTCAAATCGAAAAGGAAAAAGTTCCAGCGTTTTCAGAAGAATTTCAAGGTCACTTCTTTGCATTACCCACGGGCCAAATTAGAAGGGTCCAGTAGAACAAGGAATAAGTGAGTCACGGGGAAGTGGGGAGAATCAGCAGTAGCACTGCAGAACGGCGGAAGGAAATAATTTTTAAAAATTTAAAATCTGCCGGGATAGAGACAGGACCGAACACGATTATCCTCATCACATCCTCCCCCCCCCCCAACACACCTTCAAACCACCTGGGGGGGGGGGGGGAGTTACCTATGCAATTTATAGACGTGCGTGGCAGACCGACGTTCCCCTATACCGCTTCCCCGCCCTAGAATCTGACGCAGAAGCTGCCATCCGCAAGGGCACAGGGTTCAGTCACGTACATCTGTTCTTCCGTGTTACCATCCTAATCGCAAACCAGGTCTGCGCAACGTCGTCACCCGTTAAACACATCCATCGAGTCGAGCCCACAACTCTCTCTCTCTCTCTCTCTCTATATATATATATATATATATATATATATATATATATATAAACGATACCCCCATGCATCGACTATCATATAATCCGTCCCCATAGAAATACGCGGCGTGGATGTATCACACAGGCACACGGGTACCTGGGTGCCTATTCTTCTCTTAAGAGACATATTAAAAGTTTATTTTTGTTTTAACTATACCAAAAAATGGAGCGGCTTTCATGCGATTAATAGCAATGCGTTGGACGATGAGGTTAACTGAAAACAACGCAATGCAGTAAGCAGCGTGCGAGATGAGGAAACGCACTGGTTACCATACTGCCCCAGCCGGGGCGGTTATATTTTAATACAAGTATCTCCGACCGCAATTCCAATTCTGCCTCATTCTTCTTCAGTTTAGAAATTCACAGCTCCTCTTGGGCATTATCTGTCCTACCTTGCGCATCTCCGCCGCTGGTCAGGACGCCGATGGCTTTGCCGTTCCCCGAGAAATGAATGGGCAAGTGTTTTTGGCCATTCTGCGACATTTCTTGTCGGCTGGAAGAATCCATTGGTGCTTCGTTGCTTTTTTACAGTTAACAAAACTAAAAGCGAAAGAAACTTTAACCGTAAGCCCTTTTCGGATGATGAGAGGGGAGGAATGGAGGTGCGATGCACACGGTCTGTCCTGCACTCAGTACTGAGCCGGTCCTGCTTGAGTCAATGCCGGGATCCCACGCTTCCCCTCACTACCGCCGCTACCCACCCCCCTACCTCTCAACCCGACCTCACATCCACCCCATTATGCCGTCAAGTGCGCTTGAAAGAGTGACAGCTGCGCTGGCCTATTGCTGCCGTCGGTTTCACAGACTCCACCAACCAGACAGAGAGGGGAGCAACGGGGCGGGCTGAGAGAGAGGAATGCCCAAGTTAGGTTGCGCCCATGGGCTGAGACTTCTCTCCGCCCCGTTTTCATCCCCGGTCGCTGGAGGTTCCGCTCCTGTCGCGGTCCAAGGAGGGATGAGACACGCTGCTGAGCGACGAGGGCGAGTCGAGCGCATGATAGTCACTTTCTTTTGTCCTTTCTTTACCTTCAGAGCTTGATGAAGGGAATTATTATCATAATTAAAACATTGTATTCAACTTTCAATTGTCACTTTCTCCTGTGCCGGCTTTCGGCATATCGAGCTCCCAACAGGAAGTTGTTGAAATTAAATTGCCTAGAAGTATATACATATTCAAGAACCGGTAGTAGTAGTACTACATTTTAAGTGAAACCCCCGGGTTATGTTCGAAGTCTTTGGTTTTGTTTGGGAACGGTCTGGACATAAACATAACCTGGCATTTAGTTCCACTTCCTCTGCCAGATTGGTAAAAAGATGTTAAAAGGTTTTTTGTTAAGGAAGTAAAGGAAGCTTGCACTGAGGCAGCTTTCACAGGGCTTCTCAGATACTCGATGCACAATTAACCGCCTTGGTCTCCTATCCTTTCCTCCTATTACTCATTTCTGCCCAGCTTCCCCCCCCCCCCCCCCCAACCTGCCCCAACCTGATTTCACTCTTGGCATTCTTATCAGATTCCATATTCTGCTGCCTCTTTTGTCTTCACATCACCTCCCAGCCTGTCCGTATCTCCATTTTTCCCTCCCTCTCCTGACTCCGTGGTCCATCACGCCCACCTCACTGATCTGCAGTCCCTCGTGTCTTCAAAGAACATCTTGCAGAGGAAACATCTGTACAAGTTGAAAAAAAAAATAATGAAGAAGACCAGCAAGGTCAAGAAGGCCATAACAGGGAATGTCCAAGTAGAGTATTAGCAGTTTTTTCCCTCTGGGCAAGGAGAGAGGCATTGATTACATGGGTAGTAAAGGACTCCCTGGTAAAGAGATGTTTATCTAAGGAAGTCTTCTAAGTCATGGTCCACAATACAAACAGAGTGAATAGCCACATGCCAAAGTTCAAAGTAAATTTATTATCCAAGTACATATATGGCACCAATTACAATGAGATTCATTTTCTTGCAGGTATGCTCAATAAATCCATAATAAAATAATAACTAATAGAATCGATGAAAGACTGCACTATCTTGGGTGTTAAACCAGTGTGCAAAAGACAACAAGCTGCTCAAATAGAAAAATATGGAAATAATAATACAGTAATTACTAAATAAGCAATAAATATTGAGGACATGAGATGAAGAATCCTTGAAAGTGAGCCCATAGGTTGTGGGAACATTTCAGTGATGGAACAAGTGAAGTTGAATGAAGTTATCCCCTTTGATTCAAGAGCCTGATGGTTGAGGGGTAATAACTGTTCTTGAACCTGGTGGTGTGGGTCCTGAGGCTTCTGTAAGTTCTTCCTGATGGCAGCAGAGAATAGAGTATGGCCTAGGTAGTGTGGGTCCTTAATGCCGGATGCTGCTTTCCTGCGACAATGCTCTGTGTAGATGTGCTCAGTGGTGAGGAGGGCTTTACCCGTGATGGCTGGGTTGTATACGCTACTTTTTGTAGGATTTTCTGTTCAGGGACATTGGTGTTTCCATACCAATGTCATACAGCCAAAAAACATAGAAGAGTACCAGCACAGGAACAGGCCATTTGGCCCACAACGTCGTGTCGTGTCAGTATTCTCTCCACCACACATCTATAGAAGTACTGTACGTCGAAGTTTTAGAAGTCATGCCGAATTTGCAAAATCATAGGGAAGTAGAGGTGCTGCTGCTGTGCTTTCTTTGTAATTGCACTAATGTGCTGGACCCAGAATAGGTCCTCCAAAATAATAACATCAAGGTATTTAAAGTTGTTGACCCTCTCCATCTCTCCTCTGATGAGGACTGGCTCGTGAATGTCTGGTTTCCTCTACCTGAAGTTAATCATCAGCCACTTGGTTTTGCTGACATTGAGTAAGATGTTGTTATTTTGTGTGTGCTGCCTGGCCTGCTGAGTTCCTCCAGCATTTTATATGTGTTACCTAACACACTAGACAACCAAGGAATGCCTACTGTTCCATGCCCAGCCCACACTTTGAGAAATCTGATCACTTGGCTGTCCTTCTCCTACCTGCCTACAGGCAGAGGCTAAAAAGCAAAGCTCCAGAGATTAGCACAACCAAGAGGTGGTCATGGGAGGCAGAGGAGCAGCTCTGGGATTGCTTTGATCACTGGGCCATGTTCAAAGACTCATTTGAGGATCTGAATGAACATACATGGTTGTCATGGACTTCATAAAAACAGTTTCAGAGAAATGTGTCCCCATAAAATCATTCGGAGTCTTCCACAGCCGGAAGCCCTGCATGAACCATGAGACCCTCAATCTGCTGAGGGCCAGACCTGATGCATTCAAGTCTGCTAACTAAGGAAGTTACAAGCGGTCCAGTGACAATCTCTAGTAAGCCATCTCACCAGTGAACTGGCAAAACAGTGAGGAGGTGATAGAGAGGAGTTACAGACAGGTGGTCACTCCGGGGCCACGGGGGACACAGAAATGGGTCACAGTCAGGAGAGGGAAGGGGAAGAGTCAGGTACTAGAGAGTACCCCTGTGGCTGTACCCCTTGACAATAAGTACTCCTGTTTGAGTACTGCTGGGGGGGGGGGGGGGACAACCTACCTGGGGGAAGTGACAGTGGCCGTACCTCTGGCACAGAGTCTGGCCCTGTGGCTCAGAAAGGTAGGGAAAGGAAGAGGAAGGCAGTAGTGATAGGAAATTCTATAGTCAGGGGTTCAGACAGGCGATTCTGTGGACACAGGAAAGAAACTCGGATGGTAGTTTGCCTCCCAGGTGCCAGGGTCTGGGATGTTTCAGATTGCATCCAAGATATCCTGCGGTGGGAGGGAGAACAGCCAGAGGTCGTGGTACATCTTGGTACCTATGACATAGGTAGGAAAAGGGAAGAGGTCCTGAAAGAAGACTACAGGGAATTAGGAAGGAAGTTGAAAAGCAGGACCTCAAAGGTAGTAATCTCGGGAGTACTGCCTGTGCCACGTGACAGTGAGTATAGGAATAGAATGAGGTGGAGGATAAATGCATGGCTGAGGGATTGGAGCAGGGGGCAGGGATTCAACTTTCTAGATCATTGGGACCTCTTTTGGGGTGGGTGTGACCTGTACAAAAAGGACGGGTTGCACTTGAATCCCAGGGGGACCAATATCCTGGTGGGCAGGTTTGATAGAGCTGTTGGGGAGAGTTTAAACTAGTTTGGCAGGGGGTGGGAATCAGAATGTGAGTGTAGGGACTAAGGTAGAAGGACAAGGGCATGATGCTAAGAGTTCTGAGTTGATAAGGACGGACAGGCAGGGGATGAAACATAATTGTAGCCAGTTAAAGGGGTTGAACTGTGTCTGTTTCAATGCTAGGAGTATTAGGAACAAGGAGGATGAACTTAGAGCATGGATTAGTACATGGAACTACGATGTTGTGGCCGTTACTGAAACTTGGTTGGAGGAAGGGCAGGATTGGATGATGCAGGTCCCGGGGATCAGGTGTTTTAAAAGGAATAGGATGGGAGGTAGAAAAGGGGGGAGAGTGGCATTGCTGGTCAGGAATAGTATCACGGCTATAGAAAGGTAGGACGCTGCAGAAGGAGTATCCACGGAGTCAGTCTGGGTGGAAGTCAGAAATAGGAAGGGATCAAACACTGTGCTGGGAGTAGTCTATAGGCCCCCAAACAGCCCTCGGGACACCGAGGAGCAGATAAGCAGGCATATTTTAGAACGGAGCAGGAAGTAGTTATGGGTGATTTCAACTTCCCTCATATTGACTGGCACCTCCTGAGTGCAAGGGGGATAGATGGGGCTGAATTTGTCAAGTGTGTTCAAGAATGATTCCTGACACAGTATGTGGACTGGCCGACAAGAGGAGAGGCTATACTGGATCTAGTTCTGGGTAATGAACCTGGTCAGGTGACAGACTTCTTGGTGGGGGAGCATTTTGGTGAGAGTGACCCCAACTCCCTTAGCTTCAGCATAGCTATGAAAAGAGATAAAATCAGACAAAATGGTAAGGTGCTTAACTGGGGAAGGGCTAACTTTGAAGGGATGAGGCAGGAACTAGCAAGAGTAAATTGGAAACAGCTGTTCAAAGGGGAAAGCACAGAAGTAATGTGGGAGAAGTTTAGGGACCACTTGAGCTGGGTTCAGGATAGGTTTGTCCCACTGAGGCAAGGAAAAAATGGTAGGAAAAGGGAACCATGGCTGACGAAACACGTGAGGCAACTCGTCAAGAGGAAAAAGGAAGCATATGTTAGATATAAGAACATAAGAACATAAGAGATAGGAGCAAGAGTAGGCCAATCGGCCCCTCAAGCCTGCTCCGCCATTCAACAAGATCATGGCTAATCCAATCTTATCTCTAGTTTTCACCGAATCCCACAAGGCAACAGTGCCAACCAACAGGGCACCATGCCGCCCATTTTATTTTATTATTCATCCCCGCCCAAACCCATGTGATCACCCGGGGAAAAATAACCGAGTTGCCAATTGAGGTGAAAAAATCTGGAAAATTCCTCTCCGACCCATCCAGGCTATCGAAAACTGGTCCAGGAGATCACATGGCTGATCTAAACCTAGCCTCATGTCCACTTGCCTGCTCGCTCACCGTATCCCCTAATGCCATTTTTATCCAGGAAAATGTCTATCTCCGTTTTGAATTTATTGAGTGTAGTAGCTTCCACAGCTCTCTGGGGCAGTAAATTCCACAGCCCCACTACCCTCTGAGTGAAGAAATTTCTCCGCATCTCAGTCCTGGAACGGCATCCCCTTATTTTAAGATTATGCCCCCTAGTCCTAGTTTCACCCATCATTGGGAACATTCTCCCCGCATCCACCCGATCAAGCCCCTTCACAATCTTATGTTTCAATAAAATTGCCTCTCATTCTTCGGAACTCCAATGAGTAGAGTCCCAATCTACTCAACCTCTCATCATACATCAACCCACCCATCCCCGGAATTAACCTAGTGAACCTTCTCTGCACTGCCTCTAGAGCCAGTATGTCCTTTCTTAAATATGGACACCAGAACTGCACGCAGTACTCCAGGTGTGGTCTCACCAATACCTGGTACAACTGCAGTAAGACCTCCCTGTTCTTATACTCCATCCCCCTAGCAATAAAAGCCAGCATTCCATTCGCCTTCTTGACCACCTGCTGCACTTGCATACTAACTTTTTGTGTTTCCTGCACCAGGACCCCCAGATCCCTTTGCACAGAAGCACTTTCCAGTTTCTCTCCATTTAGATAATAACTTGCTCTATTATTTTTCCTGCCAAAGTGCAAGACCTCACACTTGTCAGTATTATATTTCATCTGCCAAATGTCTGCCCAATCACTCAGCCTATCTATGTCCCCCTGCAGGGTTTCAATGTCCTCCACACTCATTACACTCCCTCCCATCTTTGTGTCATCAGCAAACTTCGATACGTTGCACTTAGTCCCTTTCTCCAAATCATTAATATAGATTGTAAAGAGTTGGGAGTAGCAGGGGCTTATGAGAAATATAGGGTAGCCAGGAAGGAGCTAAAGAAAGGACTTAGGAGAGCTCAAAGGGGGCATGAGAAGGCCTTGGCATGTAGGATTAAGGAGAACCCCAAGGTGTTCTATGCGTATGTGAAGAATAGGAGGATGACGAGAACGAAGGTGGGACCGCTAAAGGATAAAGAGGGCAACATGTGTCTGGAAGTGGAGGAGGTTGGGGAGGTCCTAAATGAATACTTCGCTTCAGTATTCACAAGTGTAAAGGATCTTGATCAGGATGAGGTTGAAGTAGAGTGGGCCTGTGTGCTGGACAATGTGGAGATTAAGGAAGAAAAAGTGCTGGATCTTCTTAAAAACATTAAGATTGATAAATCCCCAGGGCCGGATATGATATACCCCAGGTTGTTGTGGGAATTGAGAGAAGAGATCGCAGGAGCATTAGCTATGATCTTTGAATCCTCTTTGGCTGCAGGAGAAGTGCCAGAGGACTGGAGAATGGCAAATGTAGTTCCCTTGTTTAAAAAAGGTAATAGGGAGAAACCTGGGAACTATAGACTGGTGACTCTTACGTCGGTGGTATGCAAACTACTGGAAAGGATTGTTAAGGATAGGATCTACGAGCATTTGGAGAAGTACAGTCTACTCATGGATAGTCAACATGGCTTTGTGAAGGGAAGATCATACCTCACGAGCCTGATCAGAGTTTTTTGAAGTAACAAAAGAAATTGATGAGGGTAGGGCAGTGGATGTGGTCTACATGGACTTTAGCACAGCATTTGACAAGGTCCCTCATGAGAGACTCATCCAGAAATTCATGCGGCATGGGATAAGCGGAAACTTGGCTGTTTGGATAAAAAATTGGCTTAAAGGAAGAAAGCAGAGGGTAGTTGTGGAAGGAAAGTATTGTGCCTGGAGGTCGGTGACTAGTGGAGTGCGGCAGGGATCTGTCCTGGGACCCCTGCTATTTGCGATTTTTATAAATGGCCTGGACGTAGAGGCGGAAGGATGGCTGAGTAAGTTTGTGGATGACACGAAGATTGAAGGAGTTGTGGATGGAGCTGTAGGTTGTCGAAGATTACAAGAGGAAATAGACAGGCTGCAGAGTTGGGCAGAAAAATGGCAGATGGAGTTCAATCCAGACAAGAGTGAGATGATGCATTTTGGAAGGACAAACCAGAAGACTGAGTACAGGATTAATGGTCAGTTACTTAAGAGTGTGGATGAACAAAGGGACCTTGGGGTTCAAATCCATATATCCTTCAAGGTCGCTGCACAGGTTGATAGGGTAGTTAAGAAGGCCTATGGGATGCTAGGCTTCATTGAGTTCAAGAGCAGAGAGGTCATGTTGCAACTCTACAAATCTCTGGTGAGATCGCACTTAGAGGATTGTGTTCAATTCTGGTCACCTCATTATAGGAAGGATGTGGAAGCTATGGAGAGGGTGCAGAGGAGATTTACCAGCATGTTGCCTGGTTTGGAGAACAAGTCATATGAAGCAAGGTTAGCAAAGCAGGGACTTTTCTCTTTGGAGCATAGAAGAATGAGAGGGGACTTGATAGAGGTCTACAAGATTATGAGAGGCATAGATAGGGTGGATAGTCAGCACCTGTTTCCCAGGGCACCAACAGCAAACACCAGAGAGCATATGTACAAAATTAAGGGAGGGAAGTTTAGGGGAGACATCAGGGGTAAGTTTTTTACACAGATGGTTGTAAGTGCCTGGAATGACTTGCCAGGGATGGTGGTGGAGGCTAAAACAATAGGGGTATTTAAGAGCCTCTTGGACAGGCTCATGGATGAAAGAAAAATGGAGGGTTATTGGGTAGTGTGAGTTTAGTACTTTTTTTTAAAGGATTATATGGGTCGGCACAACATGGAGAGCTGAAGTGTTCTATGGTTCTAAATCCAGACTAAACTTGAATAACCGAAGGATACTGGACAGTTCTGGCAGGGCTTGAATGCTATCATCTCTTATAAAGTGAAATCAAGCAACATAGGTGAAAACAGGGTTTCACTTCCAGATGAGCTCAATGCCTCGCTTTGACCATCAAGATGTGGATGAACCATAACATACTCCCACAGACCCCAGTGATGATCGTGTGATTTCAGTCTCTGAGGTGGACGTGCAAGCAACCTTCAGGAGAGTGAACCCAGGAAAAGCATCG
Organism: Hemitrygon akajei; assembly: GCF_048418815.1. Lineage (NCBI taxonomy): Eukaryota > Metazoa > Chordata > Chondrichthyes > Myliobatiformes > Dasyatidae > Hemitrygon > Hemitrygon akajei. Next base: position 148,235,348 of record NC_133131.1, read on the forward strand.
GCCCAGATGAGGTATCTGGCCAAGTACTAAAGACCTGTGCTGGAGTGTTCACTGAGGTCTTTAACCTTTTACTTTGGTAGTCTGAGGTACCCACCTGCTTCACGTAGGGTTCAATTATAGCAGTGGCTAAGAAGAACATTGTAACCTACCTCAATGACTATTGTCTGCTAGAATTTACATCCATCATGATGAAATGTTTTGAGAGGTTAGTAATGAAGCATATTAACTCCTATCAAAGAAGCAACTTGGATCCACTCCAATTTGCCTATTGGCATAACAGGTCCACAGCAGAAGCCTTCTCATTGGCTCTTCACTCAATCCTGGAACATCTGGACAGCAAAGATGCACACATCAGGATGCTCTTTATCCACTACAGCATGACATTCAGTAACATTATCCCTCAAAACTAAGCAATAAGCTCCATATCCTTGGCCTCTATACCTCCTTGTGCAATTGAATCCTTAATTTCCTCACTTGCAGACACCAGTCAGTTCAGATTGGCAACATAATCTCCATCAGCACAGGTGCCCCACAAGACTTTGTGCTTAATCCCCTGCTCCACTCGTTTTACGCTTACGACCATGTGACTAAGCACAGTTCCAATGCCAGTTTCACGTTTGTTGATGACACCTCTGTGGTAGGCTGAATCAAAAATGGTGGCGTATCAGCATATAGGGAGAAGAATTGAAATGGGTGGCCACCAGGAGATCCTGCTTTTGCTGGCAGGCAGATCAAATGGCTGAAGTACGGAGAATAACGTACTGGCCGTGGACCATACTCCATAACTTCCACCATCTCCAACAGGATCCTCCCACCAAGTACATCTTTCCCTCCCTCTACTTTACACTTTCTGCAAAGATCACTCCCTACGTGACTACCTTGTCCACTTATCCCTCCCCTGATCTCCTTCCTGGTTCCACGCCGAACTTCTGCCATCTCTATTGGGATCACCAAACACATCATTTCCACCCTCCTCCCACTTTCCGATTTCCACAGGGATTGCTCCTTACGTGATTCCCTTGTTCACTCATCCCTCCCCACTCATCTCCCTCCTGATACTTATTCTTGCAAGTGGAACAAGTGCCACACCTGCCCCTACACCTCCTCCCTCACTACCATTCATCTACTGTATCCAGTGCTCCTGGTATGGCCTCCTGTATATTAGTGAGACCTGACGTAGATTAGGGGATGACTTTGCAAAGCACCTAGGCTCTGTCTGCCAGAAAAAGTGGGATCTCCTAGTGGTCACCCATCTCAATTCTACTTCCCATTCCCATTCCAACATGTCAGTCCATGGCTTTCTGTACTGCTGTGATGAGGCCAGGCGCAGTTGGAAGCAGCAACACCTTATATTCCATACAGGTACCCTCCAACCTCAAGGTATGAACACCAATTTCTTGAACTTCTGGTAATTGTCCCATGCTTCACCATTCCCCATTCCTGTTTCCCTCTCTCACCTTATCTCCTTCCCTGCTCATCACCTCCCTCTGGTGCTATTCCCCCTTCCCTTTCTGCCATGGGCTTTTGTCTTCTCCTATCAGATTTCCCATTCTCCAGTCCTTTATTACTAATCAACTTCCCAGTTCAGCACCTTCCTCTATCCCAGCTTCACCCCTCACTGACCACCTTGTACTTCTTCCTTGCCTACCCCACCTCCTTACTCTGACTTCCCTTTCTTTCCAGTACCGACGAAGGGTCTCGGCCCAAAACATCAATTGTTTTCTCTTTTCCATAGATGCTGCCTGGCCTGCTTAGTCCCTCCAGCATTTTGCGTGTGTTGCTTTAGATTTCCGGTATCTGCAGATTTTCTCATGCTAGTGCTTTAAGACCTCTGCTGCTACAGGTTATATGCTGATAGCAATTAGGCAGGGATTTCTTCAACCAAGCCTGGTTGGAGACCCCAACTATGATTTGAAATGCATCAGGATGGATTGTTTTGTGCTTGGAGATGGCATCAAGCAGTATCTCAGTGCTTGATTCCAGTCAGGCACTGGTGGTATGTGAACTCCGGTGAGGATTATGGAGGAGAACACCCTAGGTAAATAGAACAGTTGGCATTTGATCATTACTTCAAGCCTTTACATCAGCATACCTCATCAGTAATTGGTCGAGAGAGCCCGGATCACACACTCCTTTTCAGGGTTCCTACTCTGATCCCATCACCTCAATGAATGAGTGTTTTCCATGGTGATTAACTCACAATGAAATACCTCTTGAAGATATGGAATTTGGAATACTTCTTGCCAAACTTTCCTCTGGCAGCCCTGATTTCATCACATTGTTGCACAAAGTCAAAGACGAGTTTAGCCTCCTGTGCAGAATCACAATGAAAAACTCATGAGCAGCTGCTTTACTGGCATATAGCAGCTCCTACACTCCGCCAGCAGATTTCTGAATGTTCCATGAATCCATGAACACTTCTTCACTATTTCACTTTTACACTATTTATTTATTTTTCTTTTATGGTGACTTGAAGTACTTTTTATGTCTTGCACTGTACTGCTGTCAGAAAGCAACAAATTTCATGATAAATGTCAGTGATGAGACACCTGATTCTGTTTCCGATCCATTCTGCTACCTTTGTGCTGTGATGCATCCCTCTGATGAAGTCTTCCATATTCCAACTAGGGAACATCTCCCTCCCTGCTGCAATCTCCCTTTCCTAGCTTTGGACTCCCCAATCCTGGGAAAAAAGATTATTATTATCCACTCTATCTCTGCCTCTCAGAAGCTTGAACACCTCCATCAGAGCAATCCTTGTTCTTTTACATTCCAAAAGGTGAAGACCTAGCCGAGCCTTCCTGACCCTACAGCTCAGGTCTTCTAAATCTGACAACAACTTTGACAAAAGGGCAAAGGCTGAGGGTGAGAGAGGGCCAAGGGGCAACTTTTTACTGCACAAGGAGTGAGTGTATAGAATGAACTGCCAGAGGAAGTGGCTGAAGCAGGTACAGTAGTATAAGTTAAGAAGCCCTTGGTAATGTACATACAAGGGCATGGCTTAGAGGGATATGGACCAAACATTTAAACCTGGAATGAGCAATTTGGTCATCTTCGGTAGGTTGGACCTTAGGTCTTGTATCCGTGCTAATTGCTCTATGACTGTTAAGTTTTATCTATTGCCTTTCATATTTTATAATATTACATCATCTTGTGCATTTCCTGTTTTCTCACTCTGGTTGATGTTATTATAGATACCATTTGCACAAAGAGCTCAAGAAAATATTAGTCAAGTGCAATTGAGTGCACAAGAAGTTCAATGTCACTTCTTGACCATGTCAGCATGCTTTTGTATGTTGAATTGCTGCCACATGATTGGCTGATTAGATAATTATATTAATGAACAGGCATCACTGGTTACATCAACTTCTGTGTGGACTGCAATGTTCCGGCAAGAACTGTCCTTTGTTATTCAAATAACAAGCCATGGGCAACAAAGGACATTAAGGACATCCTGAACACCAAAAAGAGGGCATTTAGAGATGGAAATAGGGAGGAGCTGAGGACAATAGAGGGACCTTAAAGCCAAGATCAGGGAGGCTAAAGACAGGTATAGGAGGAAGCGAGTGGAAACTCCAGCTTCTTGACCATGAGAGAGGTCTGGAGTGGGATGAGGACCATCACTGGGTTCCGGCAAACCAGCAACAGAGGACCTGAAGGCAGTGTGGACAGGGCCAACGAACTTAACCTGTTCTTCAACAGATTTGACACTGTGGCCCCTGCCCATCCCCCACATGATTCATCTGTTGTCGGCCCCCAATCAACACATACTCCACTCTCCCCTCCTACCCCTCCTCACAGTTCCCCACCCTGCTCTCATGACTACACCCCTCCCACACCTGAAACCACCACGGTGGGCTTCACAGCCGAACAGGTGAGAAGACAGCTGAAACATCTTCTATCATGTTATCATGTTTGCTGTTGTGTGCTGGGGCAGCAGGCTGAGGGCAGCAGACACCAACGGAATCAACAAACTTATTCGTAAGGCCAGTGATGTTGTTGGGGTGGAACTGGACTCTCTGACGGTGGTGTCTGAAAAGAGGATGCTGTCCAAGTTGCATGCCATCTTGGACAATGACTCTCATCCACTCCATAATGTACTGGTTGGGCACAGGAGTACATTCAGCCAGAGACTCATTCCACCGAGATGTAACACTGTGCGTCATAGGAAGTCATTCCTACCTGTGGCCATCAAACTTTACAACTCCTCCCTCGGAGTGTCAGACTCCCTGAGTCAATAGGCTGGTCCTGGACTTATTTCCACTTGGCATGATTAACTTATCATTTAATTATTTATAGTTTTATATTGCTATATTTCTACACTATTCTCGGTTGGTGCGGCTGTAACAAAACCCAATTTCCCTCGGGATCAATAAAGTAAGTCTGTCTGTCTGTCTGTGCAGGTGTACCTAATAATGTGGCCACTGGGTATATTTTTGTCAGCTGAAGGACTTACATACAACACAATCTATCATAGCCCACAATACTCACCTAACATTACTAATCAAGTGGAAAGATTCCAGAGGCACAAAGGCTGGTAGGTTTCTTGGCCTATGTAATTTAGGCCCAGTGTGCAGCGGAGTGGTGGAATTTGAGGGAAGCTCATGGGTTGTAGAGAATAAAATGTTATTCTTGTGTAGAAGGCTAACTAGATGCTTGGTAGTCAGCACAGACTTAGGGGGCTGAATGGCCTTTTCCACGCTTTATGAATCTGTCTTTTTAACCACTTTCACTGGTCCATTGTATATAAGAATATTACTTTAAAATTATATTTTAGTAGCATAGATTTGATGTTAGGAGCTTGAAGCTAGACACAAATGTCATCAAGAGAATGAGGATAAAGTACTGAGATGCAGGATCAATGTTGAATTTCATGAATTGGGTGGTAGGACCCAAAAGGCTACTCATGCTGCTATTTTATGTGCTGCTTCTGTGCTGTAGCGCTCAACCACTATGACTTTGCTTGTATGTTCGCATAAAAGAACCCAAGACAGAGAGAATAGGAGCAGGTGGAAATCACTTGGTTCCTCAGTCCCTGGTTGGAAAAGGGGGTAGTGAGAGAGGCAGGAGCAGGAAGCACCAGGGTGTCATTCTGTAAAGGCAAGTGCAACATTAGCATTCATATAAAAGCAAGGATGTAATGTTGAGACTTTATAAAGCAGTGGTGAGGCCTCACTTGGAGTATTGTGAGCAGTTTTGTGTCACACTGTGGAGGGGCAAGGGTGCTGAAGGAGGACCCAAATGCAGGACACAAACACGTCTTGTGAGGTTAACCAAATAGAGTTTATTATTATTGACAAGGAGAGTGTGATGCAGGGATAGAACAGAGAGAAATCAAGGAGAGCAATGAGGCGACGGGAATAGGCGTATTGGACGGGAACTCAGGCCTAGGACTAGGCTGGGTCTCAGGGTCTGGGGGCTAGGACTTGATACTTGGAACACCAAACACAGAACCGGGACCCCTCCTTGGGAACAGGACATAGGGCCGGGTCTTTACACAGAGTCAGGACCCCTCCTTGGGGACAGGACATAGGGCCGGGACTCATACACGAACACAAACGACAGTCCATTCGAGTAGCGGCAAACGGCCTGCCTACTGAGCTGGATACGAGATGACAAAACAACGGACGGTACTATAACTGGGCCCAAGTTTGCTTCAAGCAGCGGGAGCTCCTGACTCACCCTGGCGGGTTAACCTTGCCTGAACCCGCTCTGGCAAGGGAAGGCGGCTTGCTGGCACCTGCTTCGGGAGGAGACTTGGTTTGCTCCGGCAAGAAACTTAGTTGGCTCCGGCTAGATGACTTGGTGACTTTGTTAACGCTCCATAATGCTCTCCCCCGAACGGCTGAAGCTGGAGACTTATAAACTGCCTGTTCGGTCGAGAGTAAATTGCCTATAATCACTAAGCCCGAGGGACACGGGAAAACAGGGAATTAAAGGGAAACAAGGAGTTAACAGTCCGGATCGTAACACAAACTAGGTAAATTTAAAGGGAACCCAATCCTGACCATGACATTTTGGGCCCCTTATCGTAGAAAAGATTTGATGAAACAGGGGAGTGTTTGAAGGCGGTTCATGAAAATGATTCCAGGATTGAAAGGCTTGTGATATGCAGAATGTTTGATGGCTCTGGGCCTGTATTCACTGGAGTTCTGAAGAATGAGGGATGACCTCATTGAAACCTATTGAATGGTGAGAGGCCTTGTTAGAGTGGATGTGGAGAGGATGTTTCCTCTGGAGGGAGAGCCTAAGACCAGAGTACACCGCTCCAGAATAGAGGGTGGTCCTTTTAGAATGGAGATGAGGAGAAATTTCTTTCATCAGAGAGTGGTGAATCTGTGAGATTCTTTGCCACAGGCAGCTGTGGGGGCCAAGTCTTTACGCATATTCAAGGCAGAGATTGATGGATTCTTGATTGATCCAGCATGAAGGGATATGGTGAGATGGAGGAGATTGGGGCCAAGAGGAAATTTGGATCAGCAGTGTTAAAGTGAGGGAGCAGATTCGATGAGCCAAGTAGCCTAATTCTGCTCCTATAATTTATAGTCTTATGGCCTTATGATCAATAAACCAATTGTTTGGAATTAAATTACTTTGCCAGCTGCCTCAGGGCTGGCTGTGTCTGTACTCATGACAGCTCCTGCCTCTGGCACGCCTGTTCTGCCACCTGTCCCACAGTGCTCCACCCTCACCATTCCCAACATCTTTTGCTCCCACCAGGGTTTACAAACTCGCTCTCTGCTCCATGTTGACAAACACAGTACTCTTCAAAAGTCTTAGGCGCCCTGGCTATATAAAAGTGCCTAAGACTTCTGCACAGTACTGTATGTGAATAAAGCAGACATTAGTTAATTGAGAGCCAGTCTTCAGTTCTTAATTTAACTTGCAAGTAGAAAATGAAATGACAGGTGGTAGGCAGTGCTCTCTGCGAAGCACGGGGCCACTAGTCCATAGCAGGAGGCTGCCTGCTCAAGAGATACAGTTTCAATAGTTGCATTTACTATCCAACCTGAAATTCTTGTTCTTCGCCAACATCTACGTAAACAAAAGTGTGCCCCAAAGAATGAGTGACAGTAAAAAGTTAGAACCCCAAAGTCCCCCTTCCTCCTTTCCACGCAGAGCAATGACCCTCCCCCCCACTTATTTCAGCAAACAAGCATCAGCACCCTCCACCCACCAAGCAAACAATAGCAAAGCCCCCACGAAAAGCCATGATCTGCAGTACAACAAAAACTACCGGTAATCATTCACCGACAATTCAACATACCATAGGCTCTCTCAGTCTCCCTAATGAAGGGACAGAGAAGAGAGAGAGAGAGAGGAGAGAGAGAGAGAGAGAGAGAGAGAGAGAGAGAGAGAGTGAAATCTGAGTACAGAGCCTCTGTTTTCATCCACGACACTTCATTCAGTGGCACCAGCATAGAGATCAGCTTGTCCCCAGGGCCGTGAAGGCTCGGAACCATGAAGGCACCCTCACCTACTAAACTGTGTCCTTGTGATATCGAAAATGGCCAGTCAGTAAGGGTCCTGTCACCACAAAGAACTGAAGTTTGAGTGTAGCTCCAGGTCAGGATCTTTGACTGAACCCCATCCATCTTGAAAAGGAAAAAGAGTGTGTGCAGCAATGTGAGCATGAGATATTCTCAAATGCGTCAGCCTATTTAACTGACCCATAGCAAACCAGGCAACACTAGCTAAGGTATTTTGAACCATGGTGTCAAGTTCAAGGAAACATACAGACCAGACTGATTTTTACATTTAGCACATCAAACATGGTTATGGATATTATTGTTCAATCAATAATGGTGTTCTCGGAGAATCAGCCCTCACAGCATTAACTCTGGGTGTCTGGGTTCTCTGCCCTCAGAGGCTTTGAGAGCATTCTTGTGTATTATTTTCTCCTGTCAAAGGTGTTTGAACATTCAGAAGTGCCTCTTATTGCAGTTATGTAACTTAGTGAAAGCATTCTCAGATTCAGAATACTGAACTGAACAATATCATTGTCAGCTTGATGCACAATCAATAACTCTCTGAGACGTGAGGCGAGATATAGGCTTTTATTGGCTGGAAGAAAGAACAAGCAGCAAGTGACCACCACACAACATCCTGGAGACTGAGGAAGGGGCTGTGCCTCCAATCGCCTTTATACAGGGGTCTGTGGGAGGAGCCACAGGAGCAGTCAGCAGGGGGACGTGTCCAGACAGGTATATGTAGTTCACCACACACCTATTGAAAATATATTGTATCAGTGGCTGTCACCTTTTTTCTTGAGTTTAAAACAAACTGTTTTGAATTTGGAAGATTCTACTGAGAGTGTTTCTAGGAAAATGACTGTCATGATGAATAAAGATTATTGATATTAACTACCTTCAACATCTCTCATACGACTCTATAGTCGCAACATTTACCAAGTATTAGTGTTGCTTTTATCTGTGGACTCAAGAGTGTAGGTGATGTCTACATTAATAAAGAAATGTCAACAAGCAACTGCTTTGTGTCCTGACAAAGGGTCTCGGCCCGAAACGTCGACAGTGCTTCTCCTTATAGATGCTGCCCGGCCTGCTGTGTTCCACCAGCATTTTGTGTGTGTTATTTGAATTTCCAGCATCTGCAGATTTCCTCATGTTTACTGCTTTGTGAGCTCTTTTGGAAAAGATATGGCACGGGATGGAGTCCAAGTTTGCTCTTCTCTTGGCTGCCAGGTGAGTGATGTCGGAAATTTACAAAAACGTAAATATCAAAGGCAGGTTGATATGGACCAAAACCAGTGCAGGCAACGTTGAAAGCAACAGCTCAAGATAAGTTTAGGTGACTTCACTGTATACAAAATACACTGAAAGTCAAAAAGTTGAAGATTCTAGAAATTTGAAATAAAGGCAAATATGGTCGAGGCATTCAGCAGGTCAGGCAGTGTCTGTAGAGAGAGAAAGAGGCTTAACTCTTCAGGTCAAAGACCTTTTAAAGAACACAAACTTCCATTTTGGGAACTCTTATCTCATATATTATATGTTATATAAATATAATATACATGTAGATCTGCTGTCTTCCCTATTCTCATCTAGTACAAGAAGTATTTTCATTTGAATAACAATATTTCATTTGATATTTAGTGACTCTGCAAGTTTTGAGATTGTTTTGAAGAAGGTCAAAAATAGTCCAGAAATTAAGGTATTAAATTGCGGTTAATTCTCTTTTCAAAGTGATAAATCAGGACCTGATAAAAGTGGACCTGGAGCATATAATCTTAAACACAAGTGATTCTGCTGATGCTCAAAATCTAGAGAAACACATACAAAATTCTGGCGAAACTCAGCGGGTCAGGCAGCATCTTTGGAAACGAATAAATAGTCAACACTTTACGCAGAGACCCTTCTTCAGGACTGGAGCAATTATTGGCAGGTAAGTTTGCAGGTGACAATAGGAATAATTCAGAAATGAGGTAGTGCAAGTTCGGCAGCAATGTGTAAAATGTAAGGGGATGAGTCCAATGAACCTTGCACAGCAGAGGTATCGAGGGCTAATTGAAAAAGAGGTAGCTTATGGAGGCATAGAAAACTGAAAACAGGAGAGGTCCTACAAGAGTACACAAAGTGCATGTGGTGTGTGTGTGTGTGTGTTCATGGTTGTTTGTGATGGGGGGTAGCATATAGAGTGGGCCAGATAAGAAGTTTCTACTTTTTGACAGTCCATTTCCCTCCACAGATGCTGCCTGACCTGCTGAGTTCCTCCAGCAGTTTGTTTTCACTGATGAATACAGTGTATTTAAGTTTCTGGAACATCTTCAATATGGTGTTATACAGGAATTTGGTTAACAAATTATTTATTAGACAGAATGCAACAAGTTGGAATAAACAGACTAGTGGACAATTCCATGACTGGCTGTTTGAACTCCTGGAGTTGCTGCTTGGGCTCCACCTATTCATGATGTGTATCAACAATATAACTGTGGGGACGAAATGTCTTAATTGCAAATTTACTACTGATGCTAAACCGCAGGGGTTTGTGAGTTTGGGGGAGCATGTAACACAGATTTAAGGGTACAGGGACAAGCTGTGGAAAAATGAGGCCATCCACATTGTAGCATATAAAGAAAATCAGAATATTTATTAAATGCTGAGAGATCAGCCTGTATTTGAAACCACTACCATACCTGGCAGCATTTTCCAGACACCTACCATTCACTGCATAAAATACTTGTCTCACTCATCCCTTATTAAACTTTGCTACAGTCCAGTTAAAGCAGCGATTCCCAAACTGGGGCCTACAGACCACTCAGTTAACGGTAGGAGCCCATGGCATAAAAACGGTTGGAAACCCCTGCCTCAATGTTATACCCTTTAGTAATCGACATTTCAGCCCAGGGAAATAGATTCTGGCTGTCTACCCTGTCTATGCCTCTCATAATTTTATAAACATCTAAAAGGACTTCCTTCAGTCTCCAATGTTCCAGAAAAAAACAATTCAGTTTGTCCAACATCTTCTTATACAGTAGTTATATTCTTAATACAATCATCATCCTAGTAAACCCCTTCTGAAACCTCTCTGAAGCCTTTACATAGTTCAGGTAACTGGCAAATCAGAACTGCACACAATAAAGCAAGTGAGGCCCAGCCAAAGTTTTAAACCACTGTGTCATGACTTCCTGAGTATTATACTCCATGCCCCATGTTAATTATTCCATACACCTTCTTTACCAATCTATTTGTGTTGCCACTTTCAGGAAACTATGGACTGGACATCAATATTCCTGTGTACATCATTGCCGTATATTTTCCCCTTACATTTGACCTCCCAAAGTGCAATAATTTACACTTGCTTGTATTAAACTCCATCTGCCATTTCTCTGCCCATAACAGCAGCAGATCTGTATTCTGTTAACTCATTAATAACCTTCCTCTCTGTCCATAACACCATCATTTTTGAATTGTCTTTAGATTTACTAATCAACATATTCTTAACTAAGTCATTTAGATAATCTCAAAACAACAGAAGTCTCAGCACTGATCCCTTCAGAACAACAATGGGTCATAGACCTTCAGCCAGAACAACACCCTTCCATCATTACCCACTGTATATTATGGGCAAGGCAATTCTGAATCCAAATGATCAAGTTACCATGGATCCTGTGCATTTTAATCTTCTTGATTAACTTACCATGAGTGACCTTGTCAAATGCTTTATGAAAGTCCACATGGACGACATCAACTGGCCTATTCTCATCAACCATAGTTTTGGTTTCCTTTTCTAAGAAAGGGTATGCTTGCCATGTATTAAGTGCAGCAAAGATTCACTCGACTAGTCTCAGTGATGGAGGGTTTGCTCTGAGCATAAAGAATGAATAGATTTCTTTTTAGAGCTTAGAAGAATAAGGAGAAATTTTATCAAGACTTACAAAATTGGTGAAGGCCTTGTAAGCTGGATAGAGTGATGATACTTCCTCTGACTGAGGAAAAATTTCTCCATTTAGGGGTAATGAAGCTTTGAACTTTTCAACCCTGTGTAGCTTTGAAAGGTCACCTATGAAGTTTGTTTATTGGATAATTTTCTGTGATGAAGGAAAAGGGGATATGGGGATGGTGCTGGAAAGTAATGCTACAGTAAAACATCAGCCATAATTTTTATAAATGGCAAAAAAGATTTGAAAGGGCCAAATGGCCATACTGGAACCAGGCAGCTACATCACTGCCTGGATCAGGAATTGCACCATCTCGGATGGCAAGACCCTGGAGCGGATAGTGAGGTCAGTTGAGAAGATCATCGGAGTCTCTCTTCCCGCTATTACATACATTTACATCACACGCTACACCCGCAAAGGTAACAGTACTGTGAAGGACCCCACGCACCCCTCACACAAACTCTTCTCCCTCCTGCCATCTGGAAAAAGGTACCGAAACATTTGGGCTGTTATGACCAGATTGTGCAACAGTTTCTTCCCCCAAGCCATCAGACTCCGCAATACCCAGAGTCTAGACTGACATCTACATTATTTATTATTATATTGAAATTTGTCCTCTACTGTGCCTATTGTCTTGTTTATTAATCATTGTACTGCCCTGCACTGTTTTGTGCACTTTATGTAGTCCTGTGCAGGTCTGTAGTGTAGTGCAGTTTTAATGTTGTTTTACATAGTCTAGTGTAGCCTCGCGCTGTCTCACATAGTCTGGTGTAGTTTTGTGTTGTTACATGTAACACCAGGGTCCCGGAGGAACATTGTTTTGTTTTTACTGTGCACCGTACCAGCAGTTTATGGTCGAAATGACAATAAACTTGACTTGACTTGAATTTGAATGGTCTGGTCACATATACTGAGAATCAGTAAAAGCTTTTGTTTTTCATGCCATCCAGGCAGGTCAGGCCACACAGAATTATATCAAGGTAGCAGGAATAAACTCAAATGCAGAATATTATTAGTGTGGTGCAAGCAGACAGATTGCAAGGGCCATGATGAGACATTTTGGGAGGTCAAGAGTTCACCTGTTAGTGGGTGAGAGGTCCATTCAAGAGACTGACACCACAGAATAGAAGCTGTCCTTGAGACTGGTGGTACTTATCTCAAGTTTTGTATCTTCTGCTTGATGGGAGTAGGGAGAACAGAGAAAGACCAGACTGGATTTACTATGTCCTCATTGAATGCAATTACATTGTGTTATGATACCATAAGGCATTAGGAACATACAGAAACAAATAAGGCATGGAATAATTTAAATGGATATAAAATATTCTATCAATGATACCCATATATAAAATTCTTTGCTTGTTGTATCTTTCTTCTATCTGCTATTTCTCTGCTGCACTTCAAATGCCAGACATGAATTCCTGTCTTCAGTGGCAGGGAAATGCTTAAAGTAACAAAGGTGGATTCCAGACAGACGTTGACATACGGTATTGTTTTAGGAAAGAAAGTTACAAATAGGACTTGCTACCTGCAACAGGATTTAGCTCCCAGTTCGTAATGATGTTTATTGCTGAAAGGATATGCAAGAAAGTCAAGTAATGACATTCTAATATTTATATAAACATTTACACAAATAATGATGTCATGAAAATTATAAAATGTACTAAACTCACTTTCAAATCTCTTACTATCTTTCTTTTCAGTTAGTCCTGATGAAGGGTCTCAGCCCGAAACATTGACTGTGCTTCTCCTTATAGATACTGCCTGGCCTGCTGCGTTCCACCAGCATTTTGTGTGTGTTGTTTCACTTTTCCCCTTGCTAACATCAGGCCAATTGGGATTTCATTTGGCGATGGTAGTAGTTGTCCATCACATCTGATGACCAGGGAGCCGTGTGGATAAGTTTTTGAAGTAGGAAAGCTGTTGCACTGGGGCAGTTCCACTCTCTTGTCCACAGAAGTCCGGGACCAACGGTGCGAACAAGCATCACCAACTGGGACCTTCCTCGGTTGCAGTGGATGACCATTATGTCTTCCCTGCCTCATCGTGCCCTTCGCTCTCCATGGAGCGAGCGTTGCGGAACCGCCTTCCTAGCCATTGGATCTGACTGTAGATCTCATCCACCCAGTCAGTTGGAGCTTACTTCGCAGATTAGGACGGCATGTCCCTACCTCTCTGGGCTATGAGGTCACCGGTTACCCTCACCTGGTTTAGTCCACCCGTTGGAGCGCTGCACCGGGATGTGGTTGCTATGGCTTGGAAACAGATACCTGTAGCCACGGCTAGGAGCTGAGTGCCCGGTGGGGACCAAAGGTGAGGGAACTGTTCCAGAATGAGCACAACAAGCCCCTTCACCAGACATGCTTCTCCCTCCCTGGACACCCCATGCTGATGGTAATATCTTTGTGAGTGTTATAGTTCTTCTTCATGATGCTGGGTGTTTAACCATGCATCCGGATGGTTTCTCAGCTAACATTTATCCCTCAACTCTACAGAGGCTGCCTTACTTGCTGAGTATTCGCAGCATCTTGTTTTTTATTACTCAAGATATTAACAAACTACATTACTGAACAATAAACTTGCCTGTAGCAATATCATAGGCACAAAGGGACAGGCAACAAATAGAATATATATCATAAGACCATAAGACAGGAGCAGAATTAGGCCATTTGGCCCATCATGTCTCCTCCACCATTCTACCATGGCTGATTCATTCTCCTGCTTTCTCCTCATAACCTTTGATATCCTGACTAATCAAGAACCTATCACCCTCCACTTTAAATATACCCAATGACTTGGCATCCACGACCATCGGTGGCAATGAATTCTACAGATTCACTACCATCTGGCTAAAGAAATACCCCCTCATCTCCGTTCTAAAGGAACATCCTTGTGTTCTGAGGTTGTATCTTCTAGTCCTAGACTCCGCCACTTATAGGAAACATCCTCACCATGTCCACTCTGTTTAGGCCTTTGAATTTTTGATGAGTTTCAATGAGATCCCTGCCTCATTCTTGTAAAGTCAAGTGAGTATCGTGCACCTAAAGTTAAAATTATAACTATGAAAAAAGACTGCGTAAAAGAAAAAAAAAGTGCATAAAACACAGTAGAAGACCATTTGATAGTAGTGTAAGAACTGGTCCGTAGTGTTTGATTGGTGAGGTAGTTAGGCCTGTTTAAGTAGTTTCAAGAACCTGATAGTTGTAAGAAAATAGTGTGTTCCTGAACCTGTGGTGTATGATCTAAAGCACCTATATCTGCTGTCAAATGGTAGTAGCAAGAATTGGGCATGGCCTGGATGGTGGGGGTATTTAATGATGGATGCTGCTTTCTTGTGGCAATGCTCCATGTAAATGAACTTAATGCTGCAGAGGGATTTGCCTGTCATGGACTGAGTTGTTTCCACCTCTCTTCTGCTCTTTGGCATTAGCGTTTCCATACCAGGCTGTGATGCAATCAGCTAGGGTACTCTCCACTGCATATCTGTAGAAGTGTAGCCTCCAGGCCCCCAATTTACCCCCGTTCGCCTAGGGTGAACTGCCGTCGCCCCGTCAATAGTGCGATACTTCGATGTAAATACGGTGTAATCCCCCCCAGTACACGCTCGCAACACAAATACCAGACAATACACCAAAAGCAAGTCAGTAATTGCAACTTTATAGTTATTTCTTAGTGATGGGTTAGTAGAAACAGATAACCTAAATGGCGCCAAATCAATAAGTTTTTAGTTTGTGCACATAATATTTTAATATGTTGGAGCTCATGCCTCCAGTTCCATCCACAACGACTTTCCGTGCCTTCAATCACCGTCTGAACCGCCAACTTCTAGTATCCGCTGTTCTGGAACCGCTGTCCGCTCCTCACACGTCTGTCCTCCTTGCCCTCCTCCCGAAAAAGACTGCAAACTCCCGCTCAGATTACACATACAAGATAGCATAACAATTCTCCATTGGTTAGTTCCCCCCTTATCTGCAGTCATAACACAAACATTCCAGATACAGGAACCCATTACAGCATGAAGTAACATTACAGAGAAGCCATTTCATTATAACAATACAGAGAAGCCATTTTGTTAGCCTGAATGGTTAACACCACAGTTACTGGTACTGAGAGTCCTACAGAAGTTTTTCAAAGTTACTGGTGGTATTCCAAATCTATACAAACTTCTAAAAACGTACAGGTGTTGTTGTGCCTTCCTTGTGATGATGTTTATGTTTGGTTCTCTGACGTTAACATATCTGCTCTTTGATAATAGATTTACTTTGAAATTTGAACTTTCCTGACTGATGGTAGCCCCAAGAGAGGGTAGGCCTGAAGGGCAGAGATCCTTGATGCTCAATGCCACTTTCTTGAGGCAGCACCTCCTACAGATACCATCAATGGTGGGAAGAGCTGTTCAAAGTAATATCTTAGGAACATCCTGAGGCGTGGAACTTGCTAAATGCAGATTCTATCATTTTCACACTGGGTCATGATATCACATAAAGCTCATTTTAACATATTCTTATTAATATTCAGATTAAACTGTTAGGAAATATTTCTTGAAAGGATCCTAAATAGTCCTCGTTTTGTTCATGCCACTCAAAGGATTTGAATGGGAATGCCAAGAAAATGATATATACTGCAAAACAAAATTACAAGTGTGGATTGCCATAAAGGCACTTTGCAGATAAGCAATAAAGCACATGAATAAATATGTGCTAATTTATTTTTAGGTGATTAATTCTTCTCCCCCTTTCTCCCCTCAGGCGGTTAATCTGATCAATCATTCTAGTTAGCCGTCTCTGTTACCTCAGTCACTGCAGTGTTCTGTGAACACGTTAAACCATTTTTTATAGTGCTGTTTACACTGTAAATACATTCTGGTATTTATGTATTTATACATATTTTATTCCATAACTGAAGTTTAACCTCTAACTTATAATTGTAGTTCTTTATTCTTTATAATTGTTGAATGTTGATTTTTAGTTGTATGTCACGCCAGCACACCGTAGTGAAATCCTAAAATATGTAAATACATAGGGATAAATAAAGTATGTCCTTGCTCCTTCTGGTTTACTGTTAATTAACGAAGCTGTGAGAACCATTGGCAAGGCCTCAAACTTAGCCCTTTCCTACTAAGTCGAAATGACTTGTTGATCTATTTCAGACACCAGTTATGAAACCGTGGTGATATCACGTGCCATGTGTAAGAACGTGGTTGGACAGAGTTTGGAGCATGCACAGAAATGACAGAATGATAGAGAAGTTTGTATGGTTAAAAATGTGGTTGCTGTTTGCTGTTAAATAAAAGTTCTAGTTATGTTCTTCCGGAATACATTTCTTTATGAGTAACCCACAGTACGCATAAAGAACACAACATGGCGTCAGAAGTCGGTCTGGAAGAATAATACGTTCGCTAAATACGGGAGAAACAAAGATAATCCGAAAAAAAAACCGCATACTTTTTTAGTGTTTGCTAACAGCTTTACAAATGGAAGGGTTGCAACCTCCAAAAACACTTCAGCTGACTGGAAACGTAGCTGAAATTTGGAAAAAATTTAAACAGCGTTTTGAAACTTACTTATCGGCAATCGGAGCAGAAAATAAATCGGAAAAAACGAGAGCTGCAATTCTACTCCACGTGATTGGTGATGATGCAGTTGAGGTATATAACCATTTTACTTTTGAGAATGGAGATAATTTGAATCTAAAAGTGATAATCGACAAGTTTGAAGCGTTTTGTATACCGAGGCACAATGTGATATATGAACAGTACAAATTCTTTACATGCAAGCAGAAAGCTGGTCAAACGATTGATCAATTTGTTACTGAGTTGAGAAACTGCAGTAAATCATGCGAGTGTGCAGGACTGACGGACTCTCGAATTAAAGACAGAATTGTTTGCGGCATTCTGGTTAGTGGTCTGAGAGAGAGGTTGTTAAGAGAACCAGATGTAGATTTGGAAAAAGCTATGATTCTCTGCAAAGCTTCAGAAACTGTAAAGTCACAGGCTGAAGGGCTTTTTATTGAGAACTGCGTAGATGCTACGGAAAAGCGCAAACATGTTAGAAAAAAATAATGAAGTGACAATGAAACCAACAGAGAGCAAGACGTCATCTGAAAAAAAAAAATTTGTGATCGCTGTGGACAGCAGTACCGACCAAAAAAGTGTCCAGCATACGGGAAAATGTGCAATCACTGTGGTAAGAGTAATAATTTTTCACGCTGTTGCAGAAGTAGAAAGAAAATAAAACAAATAAATGCAGTGCTTGAAAATGAACGTGAGGAGTTTTATATTGATGTGCTTTGTGAAAACAAACAAAGTAAGAGGGACTGGACTATGCCATTGCAAGTGAACCAAAGCAATATTCTGTTTAAACTTGATACTGGAGCACAAGTAAATGTTCTTGCAGAATCTGAGTTTAATGCATTAAAGCCAAGTTCAAAGTTACATCAAACCAAACTTGCCGGTACAGTACAATACTGATCTGAAGCCAAAGAGTAACAAGAATCAGGATCCAATTGAAGAAGTGAAAGCACAAGTGAAGGAATTGAGAAGTTTTATTGACATGATGAAGTCTCAACATAAAAAAGAGATTACACAGTTAATGAATGAATTGCGATTTCTTCGCAAAGACCTCAAGAAAGAGCCAACTTCAGAGTTTCAGTTAACTGATGCAGACCAGATGAAACATAAAAATAACAATGAAACACAAGAACTGTGTGAACTTCTTAGAAGGTCTACTCATGTTCCTAACCCCCCAGAGAGACTGATAGAGACATGTTAAATTATGCATTTGTTTGATTAATGTTGCTAATTGTTTTTCTTTTTAAGGAAAGGAAGATGTGGTGATATCACGTGTCACGTGTAAGAACGTGATTGGACAGAGTTCGGAGTATGTGCAGAAATGTCCGAATGATTGAGAAGTTTGTATGGTTAAAAAAGCAGTTGCTGTTTGCTGTTAAATAAAAGTTCTAGTTATGTTCTTCCAGAATTTGTTTCTTTATGAGTAACCAATGGTACGTATAAAGAACAACCACCACATTGTTTTGAATCTGGAGTCCCAGACAGGTACCAGATTAGTTAGAAGAACTTATTTTCTTCACTATAGCTCCTTGCTAAATCTGATTGTTTTTATGATTTGTCAATTTCATTGTCAACCTTACTGATTTTACCAATTTATTCTAAATGTATTTTAGTGAACTGCAATTTTCAGCTATTGTGTTGGGATTAGAACTTATTTCTGGATAATTGCTTTGGATCTCTCCATTAAGACTCAGCCAGAATAAGCAATAGCCACTGTACCTCTCCAATACTGCATGTATATTTAATAAGTTGTTGCAGAGTTCTTTGGAGCAGCTCCAGAGGAGGGAAGTGCACTTTAACAGATGGACCAGCTGAAAAGACTTAGAGCTCATGAATAATTATTAATGAATCAACCAACCAATCATAAACCAATGCATTGGGATATATCAGTCATGCAGTTCCCTAGCTGCTATATAAAATGACTCTGCATGTTATATTTTCCTTTCAATTTCTCTTTGAGAAAATTCTGAACCAAAATGATCATTTTGGTCTGTAAAGGCAGTGAGTGCATATTAAAAGAATGTTGGCTCTATAATTTTAACTGTTAACAGACTGGCAGAGCCCATTTGGCAATATATATGCCTATGTGTCAATAAGCTCTTGGTTCAAGTTCTACTCCAGACTTCAGCCATAAAAATCCAGGCAAGCATTCGAGTGCAGGACTGAGATGGTGCTACATTAATATGAGTAACACATACAAAATGCTGGAGGAACTCAGCATCTAAGAGAAGAGAACAGATGATGTTTCAGGCCAAAACCCTTTGGGAGGACTGGAGAAAAAAATCTGAGGAGTAGATTTAAAAGGTGGGGGGGGGGGGGGGAGGGGAGAGAGAAACACTAGGTGATGGGTGAAACCTGGAGGGGGAAGGGTGAAGTAAAGAGCTGGGAAGCTGACTAGTGAAAAAGACAGAAGGCCATGGAAGAGGGAAAATGGGGGAGGAGCACCAGGGAGAGGAGATGGGCAGGCATGGAGATAAGGTGAGAGGGGAAAAGGGGGATGGGAAATGGTGAAGGGGGAGGTGGGGTATTACAGTATCAGAATTTTGAGGAATCGATATTCATGCCATCAGGTTGGAGGCTACCCAAGTAGAATACAACGTATTGTTCCTCCAACCTAAGTGTGGCCTCATCACAACAGTGGATGGACATATTGGAATGGGCATAGGAGGTGGATTTGAAATGGGTGGCCACTGGGAGATCCCGCTTTGTCTGGCAAACGGAGCGTAGGTGCTCAGCGAAGCGGTCTTTCAATCTACGCCGGGTCTCGCTGATATACAGGATGCTGCACCAGGATCAGCAAGCACGGTATATGATCCCAACAGACTCAATGGTGAAGTGTTGCCTCACTTGGAAGGACTGCTTAGGGCTCTGAATGGTAGGGAGGGAGGAGGAGTAGGGGCAGGTGTAGCACTTGTTTCGCTTGCAAGGATAAGTGCCAGGAGGGAGAACAGTGGGAATGGTCAATTGATATGAGTGCTGTCTTTTGGCTGAATCATCGAAAGGAAATGCTTTCTTTCCTTTCAGTATGATCTCCTTCCACCATTTTGATGTGAACCATTGGAGGTATTGCTTATGTTCTAGCCCTTTCAGTGAAGATGCAAAGCAGAACAGATATCCATTTGCTTTTTACATTGCTTGTTGTCTATAATTGCTAACTCCACATGTTAACTTAAATGTCTGAGGGTGGTGAGTCCATGGAACAACTTATCAGAGGAAGGCATAGAGACAGGTACAATTATAACATGTATAAGACACATAGACAGTTAAATGGATAGGAAAAAATTAGAGGGATATGGGCCATGTTAGAGGTTATTCAAAAGTTATGAAATTATATTGGTAAAAATGAGAACTAGTTTTCAGGAAATATGTGTTAACATTTTAACTTCCATTGATACGTCAAGCCTATCAAAGTCAATGTTGGGTACAAATACAAAGATAAGTGAAGGAGCATAGAAACATAGAAAACCTACAGCACAATACAGGCCCTTCAGCCTACAAAGTTGTGCCGAACAGGTCCTTACCTTAGAAATTACTAGGCTTACCCATAGCCCTCTATTTTTCTAAACTCCATGTGCCTATTCAAAAGTCTCTTAAAAGACCCTATCGTATCCGCCTCCACCACCGTTGCCGGCAGCCCATTCCACGCACTCACCACACTCTGTGTAAAAAAACTTACCCCTGACATCTCCTCTGTACCTACTCCCCAGCACCTTAAACTTGGGCCCTCTTGTGGCAGCCATTTCAGCCCTGGGAAAAAGCCTCTGACTATCCACGCAATCAATGCCTGTCATCTTCTTATACACCTCTATCAGGTCACCTCTCATCCTTTGTCGCTCCAACGAGAAAAGGCTGAGTTCACTGAACCTATTTTCATAAGGCATGCTCCCCAAACCAGGCAACATCCTTCTAAATTTCCTCTGCACCCTTTCTATGGTTTCCACATCCTTCCTGTAGTGAGGCGACCAAAACTGAGCACAGTAATCCAAGTGGGGTCTGACCAGGGTCCTATATAGGTGCAACATTACCTCTTGGCTCCTAAATTCAACTCCACGACTGATGAAGGCCAATACACCGTATGCCTTCTTAACCACAGAGTTAACCTTCACAGCTGCTTTGAGTGTCCTATGGACTCGAACCCCAAGATCCCTCAGATCCTCCACACTGCCAGGAGTCTTACCATTAATACTATACTCTGCCATCATATTTGATGTACCAAAATGAACCACTTCACACTTATCTAGGTTGAACTCCATCTGCCACTTCTCAGCCCAGTTTTGCATCCTATCAATGTCCCGCTGTAACCTCTGACAGCCCTCTACACTATCCACAACACCCCTAACCTTTGTGTCATCAGCAAATTTACTAACCCATCCCTCCATTTCCTCATCCAGGTCATTTATAAAAATCACGAAGAGTAATAGTCTTTATTACTCTTCGTGACGATCAGGTAGTGTTGAAGAAGCATTGAGTCTGCAGAAGGACTTGGACAGATTAAAATGGACAATCAATGCAGTATAGGGAGCCTATTTCTAAATGGGGAACAATTTCAGACTTTGGGAGTCCTAGTGCAGGATTTCCTAAAGGTTAACTTGCAAGTTGAGTTGGTAGCATGGAAGACAAATGCAATGTTAGCATTCATTTCAAGAGGACTAGAATATAAAAGGAAGAACGGAGTGCAGATGCTTTATAAGTCATTGGATAGTCACTTGAACACTTTTGGGCCCTATCTCTAAGATAAAATATGCTGCCATTAGAGAGGGTCTAGAGGAGGTTCATGAGAATGATTCTGGGAATGAAATGGTTAACATATGAGGAACATCTGATGGCTCTGGGCCTGTATTCACTGCAGAAAAAGAGAGGGTGAATTTCGTTGAAACCCTTTGAATATTGAAAGGCCCGGATTGAGTGGATGTGGAGAGGATGTTTCCTATAGCAGAGGAGGCTATGTCCAGAGTACACAGTCTCAAAATAGAAGGAAGTCCCTTTAGAACAGAGATGAGGAAGAATTTCTTTAGACAGAGGATGATCAGACTGTGGAATTCATTGTTACAGATAACTGTGGAGGCCAAGTTATTGGATATATTTAAACTGGAGTTTGATAGGTTCTTGCTGAGAAAAGATATCAAAGGTCACAGGGAGAAGACAGGGGAGTGGTTTGAGAGGCATAATCAATCAGCCATAATCAAATGGTGGAACAGACTCAGTAGGCCAAAAGGTCTATGGTCTCTTGTATAAAGTGAGGTGATGGAAGAGTTCAGAAATGTCCAGACTGGGGAAAATGTTCGCTGGGGAAAAGCAAAATCTCACTACAAAGAAAGCTGAGTAACACTTTAGCTTCTGAGATTTTGTCTCCAATCCCAATAACAGCACGAATTCTAGATGGCACTAATGGAGAGACAGCAAAGCTTTCCTGGCTGCTGTTAGTAAATTATACACTCAAACTGGTTGAAAAAAATTGTTACTTTTTTTAACTTCTAGTTGCTCATGGTCATGAACTATTTTAGATTTTTTTTCCCACATATGGAGATGATCTTTTGTAGGACTCTTAAATGTGAAAGGATTGCCATTGGCTTTTTCCCAGCACGTACTTGAAACACTAAAGAAAACATATGAGCACATTATTGATTCCCAGGATGACATTCATCTGTCAGTAATTAAAACTAACTGAACCAAACCTCTTGGTGTAATGTCCAAATGGAGGGCTCTTGCAGGAGAGCAAACCAGAAATCAAATTAGAAGGCTGATTTGCAGCAGTCTCTTTGAAGTAATCTTATTAAAACCTAACAGAAGACAAATACAAAAAACAAGGTAATTACATTGAAAAGTTACCCTGTCAAAATCATCCATCTCCTTTTGTATGTAAAATTGGACCTCCTTGCAATGACCATGTTAAACTTCTGGTAGAACCTAAGGTACCTGTTAACTTCTAGAGCATATATGTCAAACTCAAGGCCCGCGGTGGAATTATCTTTGGCCCGCGAGATAATATCTAATTACTATTAAAGCTGGCCCCAGTAATTGAAGCACCTATGGCGTATGATACGGCTAATGCTGAGTTTATTCAGGTACCAGGTTTTCAGGGTTTTTAGTGTTTATTCAGCAGTCTTGCTCGGCAGTCTTCTTCATAAGAAACGGAATTTGTAAAGTGAAACACTTTGTGGTTATAGCAGAGACTGAGACACATGAGAGCAGGCTGAAAAAACGGAGGCAACGAAAGCTGCGTTCGCACGCGTCCGACTGATCCGGCCCGCATGAAGCTGCATTTTGCTCAATCCGGCCTGTGACCTAAAATGAGTTTGACACCCCTGTTCTAGAGCAATATCTTGCAATAAAATTAGCATGTAGTTCGTGGGCCCAGAGGTGTATAAGCCATATTGTGTAACAGTTAATGTAACACTATTACAACACCAGTGGCCCTGTCTATGAGGAGATTGAATATTCTCCCTGTGACCATGTGGATTTCTGTCTCTCATCAACAAACAAGGATTATATTACATATGAAGAGACTGTCTGAAGTCAGTTTTTATAATGTAGAATAGTGCCACACAGTATTGTGCCTTTGGCCAACAATCTTTCCTGGGACCAGCTTAAAAATGCCATCACAAAGAAGGCAGGACAGCACCTCTACTTTCTTAGAAATTTCACAAAAAAACATTGACAAACTTCTATAGGTACACAATGGGGAACATTCTAACATACAGTGGATTGCAAAGACAGATGCCCAAGACGGGAAAAGTCTACAGAGAGTAATGGATACTGTCCAGTCCATTGCAGGCAAAACCCTCCCACCATTGAGCACATCTACATGGAGCACTGTCACAGGAAAGCAGCATCCATCATCAAGGACTCTCACCTTTCAGGCCATGCTCTCTTCCTACTACCACAACTGAGCAGTAAGTACTGGAGCCTTAGGTCCCACGCCACCAGGTTCAGGAACAGTTAAAATCTACAACCACCAGGTTCCTACACTTTTGTTGATAACTTCACTCACCACAGCCCTGAGCTGATTCCACAGCCCACAGACTCACTTTCAAGGACTCTACAATGCATGTCCTCAGTATTATTCCCTTTTTTATTGACACAATTTGTCTTCTGTTGCATATTGGTTGTTTGTCAGTCCTTGTTTACCTATGGTCTTCATGCATTCTATTGTACTTATTTTCCTGTAAATACCTGCAAGAAAATGAATCTCAAAGTAGGACATGATGAAGTATATGTACTTTGATAAGAAATTTACTTTGACTTTAACTTTGTTGTGCCAACTTATATAAATCTACTCCATGATCAATTTAAACCTTCCCATAACTCTCCATTTTTAAATTAAATCCATGTCCCTAACTAAGAGTATTTTAAATCTTTGTTCTGTCAGCCTCTACCAATACCCACAGCAGAGCATTCCAGGCACCTACAACTCTCTGTGTAAAAGAAAATCCTCCCATTCACTGTCCTCTGCTCACCTTAAACAGATGTCCTCTGATATTGGCTATTGCCTTCCTGGGTAAAAGGTACTGGCTGTCCAATCTATTGATGCCTTTCATAATCATATACTCCTCTAATAAAATGTCTGTCATCCTCCTTAACTCCAAACTCATAGCTTGCTTAACCTTTCCCCAGAGGACATGTTCTCTAATTCAGGCAGCATCCCAGTAAATTTCCTCTCCACACTCTCTAAAGCTTCCATGTCTTGGCTATAATGAAGTGACCAGAACTGAACGCAATACTCCAAGTACGGTCTAACTAGAGTTCTGACAACATTACTCAATTATATTATGCGGAGTATAGTGGAAGGTTGTCCTTCTTTGAAGCTGGATGGAGCTTGAAAATGGGTTCCTCCTTTGAGGAATAATTGGATTTGCAGCCTTGAATGTTAAAGCATGGAAATTGTGATGGGGTTGGAGAAGATGTTGGAGCTTCAACAGGACTTTGCTTGTTATGAAGTTGCTCAGTTGTGTAGAGAGATTTGAGAAGTAGAGGAGGGTATAAGGAGATATGATTGAGTACATAAAATTATAAAGGGTCCAGATAGGTGAGTCCATAGAAAATTTAGAAGGGGTCTGAAGGGACATTTTTTATTTACCAAAGGAGTAGTGAATACCTGGAATGCACTGCTCAAGAGAGTAGTGAAAGCAGAGTTCAGTCCTGACCTTAGGGCATCATATAGCACAGGAAAAGGCCATTCAACCCATTAAGTCCATGCCAGCCATCAAGTAATTAACTATATTAAACTAATTTTCTAGTACTTGCTCCATAGATTACTCTGCCTTGTAAGTCAAGTGCTAATCTGGATGATTCTTAAATTTTGTGGGAACCTCTGCCTCATTCCCTTGGGCAGCAAGTTCCAGATTGTGACCATCCCCTTTGTAGAACAATTCTTACTCTGATTCTCCTTATTTTTTCTTACTCCTCACCTTAAACCCATGGCAATGCCCTTAAGCACCACTGCAAGCACATTCCATGCCTTCTTCAAAACTTCGTCCAACTCTGCAGCAATCTTTAGGGATCTCTGGATTTGTACTGTACATGGCAGAACTCCTGCTATGGTCTCATATCCAATACCTTTATGGGTGGAAATTTTTCATGACCTCAGTATAAAAATTTCCTCCTTTGGACTCCAAAGATCAAAATAACTTACAGAGTATTGCAGGAGGAGCAGAACAAGGTGCACAAAAACACAATCAGTTTATTTAACTGGCCTGTAAGAAACAAACAATAAGACAGCTTTAGTTGCTCAAATTTCAAGGAGTTTATGGTGGAAAGTTGTAATTATAACATCAACGGTCTATCCAATAACAAATGTATCATACATTCAAGATTCATCTTTGATTCTGAATGAATACCCCACGGTTGTCTCTGACTTCATTTAAATCTGTGTGGATGAGTGTATAGGCTGATTTATATTTGTGCATATGGGCTATGCCGCAGTCTATGCCATAGCACTGATTTTCACTTCTGCTTCGCTCTACGCCGTAGCGAGCAGGTGTTGGTGTGCGTCAAAACACTAGTTGGCGGTGGGGTTTCTATGCCACTGTATTGAGTTTCTTCGTGAGAGACATGGACGAGGAAATGCATTTCAAACATCTTCACATGTCAGCAGGTAAATTTGACGATTTGGTTCATGTGTTTCGCATCGGTGTACAGACATGGCGGAGAAGAACCAACCGGAAATGCGTAGGAGGAGATGCGATGCTATCAAGCGGACCAATCACAATTGTTGTGGTCTGCGTCGCCGCGACGCATGATTGAGTTTCTTGGGGAGGTGCACGTCACCCTATGATGTAGGGTACGGCGTGGGATATGCGGTATCTATGGCGTAGATGTGACGCACAAGTATAAATCAGCCTTATGCCTTTGACAACATACTGTATACAGTGTATACCTGAATTAAAAGCCTTAGATGAACCAGGAGGTTCATAGTCTGCTGAGGGCTACATCAGCGGCAATCAAGTCTGGTGACCCAGGACTATACAAAAGGATCACAGGGGGTTATCTCAGCAGCAAAGGAATAACTCAGAACGAGGTTCAAGGCAGAATCTGATGCATGGGTTTGCAGGCCATTAATTCCTACAAAGCAATATCTAATATCATGAATGGCGTTGATGTTTCACTTTCAGGCAAACTCATTGACTTTTATGCATATGCTTTGAATGGGAGAATAAAACTACGGCTATGAGGATCCCTGCATCTCTGCGGCAAAAATAATAAATTTCATGACATATGCCAGTGATATTAAACTTGATTCTGATAATGTCAGAAATGAATTTTGTTGTTGTGTGTCAAAATCTCCTCTCTCCCTCCTCCCTCTCTCACTCTCTCTCTCCCCCTCTATCCCCTCTGCCCTTCTCCCTCTCCCACTCATTTTCTCTCTCTCTCTCTCTCTCTTTCTCACTCTCTCTGCTTTTAATAATCATTCTTTCTAACTTGAATGTGCTTTCACAATATGGAAGATATCGTTACCTTATCAAATGATATTTTCCTGTTTTACAGATAAAATCTACTTATAAATGTCTGTTGCTATTTTTGGGCGAATTTGAACTGCTGATAATGAACGCTGAGCTGAACTGAATACAGACTCTTTGAATTTGTGTTTTATATTCTGTGTTTTTGTTTGTTCTTTCTTATCGTCATTTGCACAATTTGTATTTTATGCAAGGGATTGATGTTCTTATTACCGTTTGCATGATTAGGTTTTTTTGCACAGTAGGGGCATAATGTTCTTTTGCTGTTTTGTTTTTTTGTGTGTGTACGGGGGGGGGGGGGGGTTTGATTTTTTTTTTCTCTTTGAACAGGTTCCATAATTTTCTTTCTTGGCTTTCTTTCTTTCGTGGCTGCCTGTGCAGAAGACAAATCTCGGGGTTATACAGGCATACATACTTTGGTAATAAATGTACTTTGAATCCTTAAAATCAAACCTGCTCTCGAAGACCATAAGACACAGGAGCAGTATTGTGCCACTCAGTTCATCAAGCTAGCTCCGCAATTCCTGGCTGATTACCTATCAACCTACACTTTAAATATACCAAATGACTTGGCCTTTATGACCATGAGCTCCACAGATTATCTACCCTTTGGCTAAAGGACTTCCTTCTTATCTCCGTTCTAAATGGACATCCCTCCTTTCTGAGATTTTTCCCTTTGGTCCTAGACACACCCACAATGGGAAATATCCTCCCCACATCCAATCTATCTAGACTTTTCAATGAGATCCCCCCTCATTCTTCTAGATTTCAGCAAGTACAGGCCCAGAGCCATCAAATGCTCTTCATACTTTAACCCTCCTTAACCTTGGAATCATTCTCATGAACTTCCGCTGAATCCTCTCCAATGCCAGCATACGTTTACTTTAATGAAGGGCCCACAACTGCTCACAATACTCCAAGTGCATTCTGACTAATGCCTTAGCCTCAGCATTAAGTTCTTGCTTTTATATTATAGTGCTCTCAAAATCAGTGCTAACAATGATTTGTCTTTTGAACTGCATTTGTCTTTCTTATCACTGAAATAGCCTGCAAGTTAACCTTCAGTATCTGGCGTACTGCTCGTGTCTTCCCGGTGAAGACTGATGCAAAATACTTATTAAGTTGGACTGCCATTTCTTTTTCTCCCATTAATGCCCCTCCGCCGTCATTTTTCAGCAGTCTAATATCCACTTCCCTAGAGTTGGCGGGCAGTTTGTTTACTTGAGTTGATGTCACAATCCTGCCCTCTGCTGGTTATTGCAAGAAACATCTTGCTGGCCAGATGCCTGGAAAAAAGTGGTTGTAATGACGTTTCCATGACGTTTAGATAATATGTACAGGGTAGGTAAAAGCAGAACCTTTTTGCTATAATAAATCTTTATTATTCTCAAGTTTAAAAAAATTGTTAATTTACCTCTCCCTAAACACTGAATTTTTGTAAAATTGACAATTTAAAATAATTAAATCAATAGATTGATGCTGAAGAGATGAAAACCAGATTGCTGACCCCAAGCAAACTAATGGAAGGTGATTCTGCAACTTGTCTGCAGTTCTGGTCACTCCGAGATAGAATAACATGACTGCACTGGAGAGGACGCAGAGGAGTTTCACCAAATTGTTGCCTGTGATGGAAGAAACTGGACAGAGTGTGTTTGTTCCCCTTGGAGCAGAGCAGGATGTGGGGTGATCTTGTTTGACAGAAGTGTGCAAAATTACCTGGGATGATATGTATATAAGGTGGAGCGTGAGAAATTTTCCTCATAATGGGGATTATTAAAATGACAGGGTATACTTTAAAGCTGAGGAGTAAGAGGTTTAGGGTGCGTCGGAGAAAGAAAAGACATGCAGAGGGTGTTGAAGTTTGGAGCTTATTACCTGTGCTGGAGACAGGTCCCCTCACAAGATTTAAGGATTATCTGTAAGAGCACCTGAATCACCAAAGCATAGAAGACTGTGGGCTCACATGCTGGAAAAAGGAATTAGAAAGATAGGTACTTGATGAATGGAATGGACATCAGGGAAGAGGTTGGGACAAAAAAGCCTGTTCTGTTTTACCCAACTCAATGACTGTAGGTAAATTACAGTAGAATGATTGGGCCAGGTAGAGGAAATGGCAAGAGATCAAATCTTTGATCCACTCTATCATACATATATCGTTCCTTAGGCAGGTAGAATGAACCTCCACACAGTATTCCAGGTGCAGTCTCACTAGGGCCCGACATGTGTTCAGTCTTAAAAGAGGTTTATTCAGAGTTTATGTATCCTTGCTGACTCTTCTTAAACGCAACTGTTTATGCTCCAGATATCAATTATGATGAATAAACTCTTCTCGTGCTTCCCCCCAGGTACAGGTACTGATTATAACCACTGTTTCGATGACAAACTCTGCTATCTTCATCAGGGATGATGCCTGGCTGTATCTAGGCCAGTGGTATTTATACCCCCATAGTCCATCCCTTCTGATTGGTTAGTCCTCATCCAATCAGGTTTTCGCTCTTCCACTTTGTTTACAATCAAATTCCAGTTGTTACTCAGAGAGAAACTTCTGCCTTAGTTAAAATTCTTTTCTTCTAGTTTTATTTCAAAGGCTTCCATTAACAGGTGTTCCCAAAAGCCATTGGAATGGCACAGTAGTTTTGTGCCATCAAAATCAATCCTATGTACTGCCAATCAGTGCAGTGTTCTGCTAGTGCCGATTTATCCGGGTAACCCAAACGGGTACACCTCCTGTGCTCCATAATGCAGATTTCCACCGTACATCCCATCTGGCTGATATATGCTGCTCCACATTCACAGGGAATCCTGTATACACCAGCCAACCAGAGTGCCAGGTCATCGTTCACCCATATAACCTGTGATTTAACCTTCCTTATAGGTTTGTTGATGGTATTGATCTGGTATTTCTACCCATTTGGCAATGCAGCTCCTCCTCCGTATGTCCCCACAGTTCACCAATAAAGCAATGAACTGGCATTGCAGTTTTCCATACTACCGATGTCCAACAGGGTTCGTGATCACAAAAACGTGACTAAGATGATCACTCACCGTTAGACCCCGCACCTCCTTCGTGCACTGATGCCTCTCTGTTGCAGACAGTATCACGGTCCACACCAGGTCCAGCTCCTTCGTTTTCTCTTTCAAGGAGCAAATCACTGAAGGGGTAGAGCTGCTGTACTTTTATTTAATGTCCAGCTGGGTATGAGATTGTAAAAAATACATCTAAAGGAGACAACACCACCTGTGGTTGGCTCTGTAAAAGCTGCTGTGTCTGAATGTGCTGCCATCTTACCAGAAGAAATAACCTAAAGACACATAAGCAGAATTAGGCTATTCGCACATCAAATCTGTTTTGCCATTGCATCATAAGACCATAAGATATACGAGCAGAATTAGGCCATGATTGATCCAATTTTCCTCTCATCCCCAATCTCCTGCCTTCACCCCATAACCTTTGCAATCCTTACTAATCAAGAAACTATCAAACTTCCCTTTAAGTATACTCAATGGCATGGCCTCCAGGCCATCTGTGATAATCAATTCCGCCGATTCCTCACCTTATGTCTAAAGAAATTCCGCCTCATCTCTGTTTTAAAGAGACATTCTTGAATCCTGAAGCTGTACCCTCTAGTCCAAGACTTACCCACTATAGGAAGCATCCTCTTCATATCTACTGTATTTAGGCCTATCAACATTCAAGAAATTCAATGAGATCTATACCTCTGTTCTTCTAAGCTCCAGCGCGTACAAGTCCAGAGGCTCAAACTCTCCACATACGTTAACCCTTTCATTCCTAGAATCATTCTGATAAACCTCCTCTGGACCCTCTTCAATACCAGCACATCTTTTCTTAGATAAGGGGCCCAAAATGCTCACAATTCATAGGTGGTCTGACCAATGCCTTACAAAGCCTCAGCATCACATCCTTGTTCTTATATTCTAGTCCACTTAAAATGATTGCTAACGCTGCATTTTCCTTCCTTACCACCATCTCAACCTGCAAGTTAACCTTTAGAGAACACTGCATGAGGACTCACAAGTTCCTCTGCATCTCTGAATTCTGAATTTTCTCCCTGTTTAGAAAGTGGTCTACACCTTTATTCCTTCTGCCAAAGGATGTGACCATACACTTCCCTACACTGCTTCTTCTTTGTCCATTCTCTGATCTGTCAAAGTTCTTCTGGAGACTCCCTGCTTTCTCAACACTACCTGACCCTTCACCTGACTTTGTATCATTTGCAAACTTGGCCACACAAGCCACCAATTCCATCATCCAGATCACTGACATATAACATGAAAAGATGCAATCCCAACACTGACCTTTGCTGATCATCACTAGTCAACTGCAGCCAACCAGAAGAGGCCCCCTTTATCCTCCCCTTCTTACCCCATCCCTGACATATTTAGTTGTTTGCCTGATCTCCATCTCCCTCTGGTGCTCCCCCCACCTTTTTTTCTCCTGAGGCCTCCCGTCCCATGATCCTTTCCCTTCTCCATCTCTGTATCACTTTCACCAATCACCTTTCCAGCTCTTAGCTTCATCCCACCCCCTCCGGTCTTCTCCTATCATTTTGCATTTCCCCCTCCCCCCACTACTTTCAAATCTCTTACTATCTTTCCTTTCAGTTAGTCCTGACAAAGGGTCTCGGCCCGAAACGTCGACAGTGCTTCTCCTTATAGATGCTGCATGGCCTGCTGTGTTCCACCAGCGTTTTGTGTGTGTTGAGGCACCCTTTATTCTCTTTGCCTCCTGCTAGTCAGCCAATCTTCCATCCATGCTAGCATCTATTCTTTAATACCATGCGCTCTTTAAGATCTTCATGTGTAGCACCTTGTCAAAGTCCTTCTGAAAATCCAGTTACATGACATCCACAATTCTGTTTGTCTATCCTGGCTGTTATTTTCTTAAAGAATTCCAACAGTTTTGTCAGTCAAGATTTCCCCTTCAAGAAACTATGCTCACTTTAGCCTATTTTATCATGTGCCTCCAAGTTTCCTGAAACAGCATCTGTAAAAATGGACTCCAACATCTTTCTAACCACTGAAGTCAGTCTGACTGGTCTATAATTTCCTCCTTTTGCTTTCCTCTGTTTGTAAACATAGTTCCTTGACTCTTGAACTCAGTTACTCGATTAAAAAAAGGCAAGGATCCCATATGCCATCTTCACCACCATATCAACCGGTGCAGCCACTTACAGGGAGCTATAGACATGGACCCCAAGACCCCTCTGCACATTAGTACTTGTGAGGGTCTTGTCATTAACCCTTTGCATTTGATCTCCCTCACAATGGCTGGATTAAGCTCCTTCTGCTATTTCACTGCTCATGCCTAGAACCTGGTCTATATTCCCATGTATCCTTGCACAAGCTTTTATGCTTTCACAACACCACTAATCCATATATCATCTGCAAATTTATTAACCCACCCATCTATATTTTTTTCAAGGTAATTTATATATGCCATAAAGAACAGAGATCTCAGTACTGATCCCTGAGGAACATAACTAATCATTAACCACTAACCAGCCAGAATAACTCCCATTGAGTATTACTTTCTATCTTGGCTAGCCAATTCTAAATTAAAATGCCATGGATCCCATGCATCTTAATCGTTTGATTGAACCTCCAACGAAGGACCTTGTCAAATGCCTTACTGTAGTCAACATCCACAGCTTTTCCTTCATTACTCACCTTCATCATCACTTCAAAAGTCTTGCTTAACTTATCAATTACCATCATTCATCTTAAGAAAACATCTGACAATATCTCTACTTATGAAGGTGCAGCATGAGTTACAGAATGACATTAGGGATGATGTGAAGATCAACCATGCTGTAAGTAAATGCAGAGTAGACTTAGGGGCTGATTGGCCTTCTCCTATTGCCCATTTCCGCTGAATTCCTGAGCATTAGCTACCAATTTCATATGCCTCTGTTTCTGGATAAAATAAATATTGCACAAAACTTAGCAGCAGTTTATTTTAGTATGAATTATTGAGCATTCTCTCTATTCTTGGTTTCAGAAGGCAATAATAGGCTCTAAGAAAAAAAATTACAGAACACTAAATATTCCTTGAGAGACTAATAACCCAAAATCATGTTCAGCGTGTTCAATAAAAATTGCAAGCCTTCAAAGGACTTTTAATAGATCCATGGGTTATTTCTCCTGTATCTAGATTTATATCATAAAATCTAAACTGGGGAGAAAATACACATTTTTTCTCTCCAAGTCAGTCAATAGGAAGAAGGGAAAATATTTATTTCAAAGCTGATTGTTTTTTCTTGCTTAGACTGTGTAATTGGAGATGAGTAGTCGATCTTCTTTAAAGGATCTCTCCATCACTCATGCTATTCTTTATGTGCTTTTCTGATTCGTTTTTAGTGTATACCAATAAGTCTCTGGCCATGAGGGATGGTCTTGGCTCAGGGTGAATTAGAGAGCACTGAATAATAGCAGGATTTTATTAAACAGTCATGAAATGTGCAAATTTAAACCATTCTTCTCTCCAGTCATTCTCTACTGTTATTGTGGTCACTAATGTAACCTTCCATTCCAGCTCACTTGCTATTCTCTTTAGCAATTCTTTTTCAAACAATGATCTAATTTCTTTTTCTAAGTGTTTATTATGGAACCTAATTCAATAACAGTTTATTGCCTAAAATTCTAAGCACCTTGAGGGTAATTTTGATTCTGGATGATTATGTAAAATGAGTTCTCAACTGCCATTGATTTGATTTCATTTGAAGTTTCAACCGGAGGGATGCATAACTAGCAATAGAAATAATATCATTTTTGATACCACTGAAAATATGAAGCCTCCCTCTTCTATAGAAGAACAAATTAATTTCATCCTCTCCTTTGATTAATTTTATGGTTTGTAAAATTATGGCTGTCTTCCTAATGTGAAAATTTGCTTCCTTCCACTCTTAGCTAACTGTTAACAGTTTTGCAGACATCTTTAACAGGTGCAACAGCCTGAGTCTGATAATATACCAATTCTGTTTGCAAGTAGCCAAACCTATTTCATGAAATTTTAATCCTATTTTACAAAACAGCATTATTTAAACACACGAATCATTTCAAAAATAACACCAGACTTGCTCCATGGTGTAAATTCATTACATTTATTAAAACTCTGTGGTTACTATTAGGTTTCTATTCATTACAAAGTAACAACCTGTTAATTAGCAGCTGTGGATTCATTATTTATTGATACTTGTAATGTGGACGAATCCAGTATGGTTGTATTCATTTTTAATGTTTCATTGCTCAATAGTTGGTCGGGAGTATTGTAGCTGTACCTCCAACACAGATAATGGTGGAACATGGGGAATTTGAAGATTTCAGAATCAGAATCAAGTTTACTATCACTGGCAAATGTTATGAAATTTGCTGTTCTATGGTGGTAGAACATTGTGATACCTGATAATAAAAGCTATAAATTACAATTAGAAGTACAATATACAAAGAAAGTATAAATTGAATAAATAGTGCAAAAAGAGAAGGGAAACATACTGAGATGATGTTCATGGGTTCATTGTCCATTCAGAAATCGGATGGCAAAATGAAAGAAACTGCTCCTGAAACGTTGTGTGTGTGTCTCCAGGTACTACTGTACCTTGTCCTTGATGGTAGCAATGAGAAGAATTAGAATCAGATTTAATATCACTGGCACATGTCGTGCAATTTGTTAACTTTACAGCAGCAGTACAATGAAATTCATGGTAAGTATAGAGAAAAAATGATTTACATAAATATATATATGTCCATTAAATAGTTAAGTTAAAGTAAGCAGTGCAAAATTATTCTTCTGAATGCCAATGAGTACCATCCCAGGCAACTCAATCTTTCCTTATCTTTGTAAACCTCCTCTGCATCGGCTCCAAAGCTAGTATATTCTTCTTCGAGTAAGGAGACCAGAACTGCACGCAGTGCTCCAGGTGTGATCTCCGTATAGTTGCAGCATACCCTCCCTGCCCTTAACTTCAATCCCTTTAGCAATGTATGCCAACATTTCACTTGCCTTCTTGATTGCCTGCTGCACCTGCAAACCAACCTTTTGTGATTCATGTACAAGCACTCCCATGTCCCTCTGTACAGCAGCATGCTGCAATTTTTTTTTACCATTTAAATAATTATCTGCTCTTTCATTTTCCTTCCAAAGTGGATGACCTCACATTTACCAACATTGCATTACATCTGCCAGACCCTTACTCACTCACTTAACCTACTTATATCTCTCTGCAGACTCTCCGTATCTTCTGCACAATTTGTTTTTCCACTCAATTTAGTAACGTCAGCAAACTTAGATACACTGCAGTCAGTCCCCTCTTCCAGATCATTTTATGTGCGACAACTTATTGAATGCAATCTGGAAATCCAAGTAAATGAAGTCCATCTGTTCCCCTCTGTCCACTGCATTCATTATATCCTCAAAGATCTCTAGTAAGTTTGTCGAACAGGACCTGCCTTTGCTGAATCCATGCTGTGTCTGCCTGATGGATCCATTTCTTTCCAGACACAGTATTTCTTCTGCAAAGGTTCAAAGGTACAATTTAATGTCAGAAAAATGCATACAATATACATCCTGAAATGCTTTTCCTTCGCAAAACATCCACGAAAACAGAGAAGTGCGCTAAAGAATGACCAATAGTTAAACGTGAGAACCTCAAAGTCCCGCCCCAGGTCCCCCTCCTGTGCATCAGCGGCAGCGAGCAACAATTCCCCCTCCCTCCTCCCAGCAAAAAAAAGTGCACCCATTACCGAGCACAAGTGTGAGATAAGCGACAGCAAAGACACAGACCTTGCAGTTACCCTAAAGACTACCGCATTTCATCTGGCATTAGGCAACCCACTGGATTTCTCTCTCTTCCTAATAAGGGAGAGGGAGGTGTCCCCCATTTTCACAGTGAGCGGGAGAGATAACAATAATCCGTTGGCTTACAATGTTAAAAAATCAGTTTTGTCGTTTTTTTACGAGCTTTGTGCGCAAAGATCTTGGACCTTCAGGCCCACAGTGAAAGATTTTCCAGCCTCCCTGACGACACACGAGTCTCCAGCCATGTCACCGACCCTTGATCCACCCGTCTCCAGAGCCCTGAGATCTTAGGCTTCTGAACACAAGGCCGCCTCTCGGGCCGAACCCTTGGCATGCTGAACATCGGTCGGTCCTGAAACCCTGAGAATGAGCCCCATTCCAGCCAAGAATGGAAGTCAACGTGTAACTCCAGGTCAGGGTCTTCAAAAGAACCTTGAAAGGGAAAAATAAAGATATTAAATATGGCTTAAGCATTTTCCCAACTACAGATGTTAAACTAACGGACCTATAGTTACTTGCATTTTGCCGGCATATTGTTTTGAACAGTGGCACGACATTCACTGTCTTCCAATCCATCGGGACCTACCTGAGTCTAGAGAATTTTGGTAAATCATCACCATAGCCTCTACTATACCTTCTGCATTTCTTTCAGTCCCCTGGGATGATTTCCATTAGGATCAGGGAACTTATCTATCTTCAGACCCACAACTTTGCTCAGCACGACCTCTTTAGAGATAGCTATTGTATCAGGGTCCTCACCTCTCATCGCATCCATCACATCTCACTTTGGTATGTTAGATGCGTCCTCCAACATGAAGACCGACACAAAATAGTCATTCAAAGCCTCGACCATTTCCTCATTACCCAATCTCAATTCCCCCTTCTTGTCCTCCAAGGGACCAACATTCACATTAAAAATAGAAACATAGAAAACCTACAGCACAATACAGGCCCTTCGGCCCACAATGCTGTGCCGAACATGTATTTATTTAGAAATTACCTAAGGTTACCCTTAGCCCCCTATTCTCTAAGCTCCATGTACTTATCCAGGAGTCTCTTCAAAGACCCTATCAAGTCCACTTCCGCCATCGTCCATGCACTCACCATTCTCTGTGTAAAAAACTTACCCCTGACATCTCCTCTGTACCTACTTCCAAGCACCTTAAAACAGTGCCCTCTCGTGTTACCCATTTCAGCCTTGGGAAAAAGCCTCTGATTATCCACAAGGTCAATGCCTCTCATCATCTTATACACCTCTGTCAGGTCACCTCTCATCCACCGCCGCTCCAAGGAGAAAAGGCCAAGTTCACTCATCCTATTCTCATAAGGCATGCTCCCCAATCTAGAAAATGTCCTTGTAAATCTCCTCTGCACCCTTTCTATAGTTTCCACATCCCTCCTGTAGGGAGGTGACCAGAACTGAGCACAGTACTTCAACTGGGGCCTGACTAGGGTCCTATATAGCTGCAACATTACCTCTCAGCTATTAAACTCAATCCCATGGTTGATGAAGACCAATGCACTGTATGCCTTCTTAACGACAGAGTCAACCTGTGCAGCTGCTTTGAGTGTCCTATGGACTTGGATCCCAAGGTCCCTCTGATCCTCCACACAACCAAGAAACCTACCATTAGAACTATATTCTGCCATCATATTTGACCTACCAAAATGACCCACCTCACACTTATCTGGGTTGAACACCATCTGCCACTTCTCAGCCCAGTTTTGCATCCTATCAATGTCCCGCTGTAACCTCTGACAGTCATCCACACTATCCACAACACCCCCAACCTTTTTTGTCATCAACAAATTTACTAACCCATCCCTCCACTTCCTCATCCAGGTCATTTATAAAAATCATGAAAAGAAAGGGTCCCAGAAGAGATCCCTAAGGCAGACAACTGGCCACCACCTCCATGCAGAATACAACCTGACTATAACCACACTTTGCCGTCTGTGTGCAAGTCAATTCTGGATCCACAAAGCAAGGTCCACCTGGATACCATGCCTCCTTACTTTCTCAAGAAGCCTTGCATGGGATACCTTATCAAATGCCTTGCTGAAATCCATATACACTACATCTACTGTTCTACCTTCATCAATGTGTTTAGTCACATCCTCAAAAAAATTCAATCAGGCTCATAAGGCACGACCTGCCTTTGACAAAGCCATGCTGACTATTCCTAATCATATTATGCCTCTCAAAATGCTCATAAATCCTGCCTCTCAGAATCTTTTCCTTTAACTTACCAACCACTGAAGTAAGACTCACTGGTCTATAATTTCCTGGGCTATCCCTACTCCCTTTCCTGAATAAGGAAACAACATCTGCAACCCTCCAATCCTCCAGAACCTCTCCCGTCCCCATTGATGATGCAAAGATCATCACCAGAGGCTCAGCAATCTCCTTCCTCGCCTCCCACAGTAGCCTGGGGTACATCTCATCCAGTCCCAGTGACTTATCCAACTTGATGCTTTGCAAAAGCTCCAGCACATCCTCTTTCTTAATGTCTATATGCTCAAGCTTTTCACTGTAACTCATCGTACAATGACCAAGATCCTTTTCCACAGTGAATACTGAAGCAAAGTATTCATTAAGTATCTCTGCTACCTCCTCCGGTTCCATACACACGTTTCCACTTGATTTGATTGGCCTTATACTCTCACGTCTTATCCTCTTGCTCTTCCATACTTGTAGAATGTCTTGGGGTTTTCCTTAATCCTGTCTGCCAAGACCTTCTCATGGCCCCTTCTGGCTCTCCTAATTTCATTCTTACGCTCCTTCCTGTTAGCCTTATAATCTTCAAGATCTCTATCATTGTCTAGTTTTTTGAACATTTCATCAGCTTTTCTTTTCTTCTTGACTAGATTTGCAACAGCCTTTGTACACCATGGTTCTTGTACCCTGCCATCCTTTCCCTGTCTCATTGGAACGTACCTATGCAGAACACCACACAAATATCCCCTGAACATTCGCCATACTTCTGCCATACTTTTCCCTGAAAACATCTGCTCCCAATTTATGCTTCCAAGTTCCTGCCTGATAACTTCATATTTTCCTTTACTCCAATTAAACACTTTTTTAACTTATCTGTTCCTATCCCTCTCCAATGCCATATATGGTAAAGGAGCTAGAATTGTGATCACTATGTCCAAAATGCTCTCCCACTGAGAGATCTGACACCTGACCAGGTTCATTTCCCAATACCAGATCAAGTACAACCTCTCCACTTGTAGGTTGATCTACATATTGTGTCAGGAAACCTTCCTAAACACACCTAACAAACTCCACCACATCTAAACCCCCTGCTCTAGGGAAATGCCAATCAATATTTGGGAAATTAACATCTTCCACCACAACAACCTTGTTATTATTGGACCTTTCCAGAATCTGTCTCCCTATCCGCTCCTCTATGTCCCTGTTACTATTGGGTGGTATATAAAAAACACTCCATAGAGTTATTGACCCCTTCCTGTTTCTAACTTCCACCAACAGAGACTCCGTAGACAATCCCTCCATGACTTCCTCCTTTTCTGCAGCTGTGACACTATCTCTGATTAGCAGTGCCACACCCCCATCTCTTTTGCCTCCCTCCCTGTCTTTTCTGAAATATCTAGAGCCTGGCACTCTAAGTAACCATTCCTGCCCTTGAACCATCCAAGTCTCTGTAACAGCCACAATATCATAGCTCCAAGTACTGATCCATGCTCTAAGCTTTGTTCATGATGCTTCTTGCATTAAAGTAGACACATCTCAAAACATCAGTCTGAGCACCTGCCTATCCTTGTTCTTGCTCTGTCTCCAAGCTTTCTCTATTTGTGAGCCAATAGCCCTTTCCTCTGTCTCTTCAGTTCGCTTCCCACTCTCCAGCAATTTTAGTTTAAACTCTCCCCAATAGCCTTAGCAAACCTCCCTGCCAGGATATTGGTCACCCTTGGATTCAAGTGCAACCCGTCCTTTTTGTACAGGTCTTGGCTGTCCCAAAAAAAGGTTCCAGTGATCCAGAAATCTGAATATCTGGTCCCTGCTCCAATCACTCAGCTATGCATTTATCCTCCACCTCACTCTATTCCTATACTCACTGTTGTATAGTACAGGCAGTAATCCGGAGATTACTACCTTTGTGGTCCTGCTTCTCAACTTCCTTCCTAATTCCCTATAGTCTGTTTTCAGGAGCTCCTCCCTTTTCCTACCTATGTTGTTGTTACCAATCTGTACCGTGACTTCTGGCTGTTCTCCTTCCCACTTAAGGACATTGTGGACGCGATCAGAAACATCCCAGACCTTGGCACCTGGAAGGCAAACTCCCATCCGTGTTTCTTTCCTGCATCCACAGAATTGCCTGTCTGACCAGGTAACTATAGAGTCCCCTATTACTGCTAAGTTCTTCCTTTCCCTGCCCCTTCCCCAGCAGTACTCAAACAGGAGTACTTATTGTTAAGGGGGACATCCATTGGGGTACTCTCTAGTATCCGCCTCTTGCCCTTCCCTTTCCTGACTGTTAACTGTCTCACGAGGCCACAGTATGACGACCTGCCTATAGCTCCTCTCTATAACCTCAGAAGGCATTGAACTCATCTGGGAGCCAAGTCTTGTCACCTGTGTTGCTTGACTAAGCTATGAGCACCATGTCAGACCACTTTATTGCAGTAGATGTGAATGCCACTGGGTGACAATCATTGAGACAACTCACCTTGCTCTTCTTGGGCACTGGTACAATTGTTCCCTTTTGAAGCAGGAGAGAACCTCCGACTGCATCAGTGAGAGATTGAGCTGTCCTTGAACACCACCAGTTTGTTGACAAAGGTTTTCAGAGCCCTACCAGGTACACTATTATGGCCGGATGCCTTGCGAGGATTCACCCCCTTGAAAGATATTCTGACGTAGGCCTCCAAGACTGATATCAGATGCTGCAGGGATTTGCACAGCTTTAGTTTTATTCTCCCTTTCAAACTGTGCATAAAAGGCGTTGAGCTCATCTGGGAGTGAAGCATCACAGCCATTCGTGATGTTAGGTATTGCTTTGGAGGATGTACTGGCCTGCAAAGCCTGCCAGAACTATTCTGTACCTGTTTCCATTTCGAACCTCGATTGGAATTGAATTTTGCCCTTAAGTTAGCCTTCCATAGGTCATACCTGGTCTTCTTTCCTAGTTCTGGATCACCAGTCTTGAATGCAACAGATCTAGCCCCCAGCAGACTACGAATCTTTTGATTCATTCATGGTTTTTGATTCGGGTATGTCTGGTATGTTGTCAAAGGCACACATTCATCCACACAGCTTTTGATGAAGTCAGTGACAATTGTGATGCATTCATTCAGACTCAAAGATGAATCTCTGAATAGTGTCCAGTCCACTGAGTCAGAGCACTCCTTTGCATGCCTCGATCATATCATCTTCATTCTCACCACTGGTGTTGCATTATTTTGTCTCTGCCTATGCAATATTGGGAGTAGAAGTACACCCAGGTAATCAGACATTCCAAAGTGTGGGTGTGAGATGGCATTCTTAATGGTGGTATAGCAGTGGTCAAGTGTGCTGGCTCCTCTGGTTCCATAAGTGATAAATTGGTGGCAGTTGTTCAGAGACTTCTTCAAGCTGGCCTGGTAGAGATCTCCTGCAATGAAAGGGAAGGCAGCAGGGTGTGTAGTTTTGCGCTGGCTGACTACACAAGACTCAATCCCCCAATAAAACTAAGATATGTGAACCAAGGGCAAATTAGGAGGTGAAGATGTCTTTTTTTAATGCCCTTCTTTAGTAGTAGATTTAATTACTGCAAAGAGATGTTTCATTTGCTGCAGTAAATTGTACTGGATGCATCCACAATCAGAATCAGATTTAATATCACCAGCATATGTCATAAAATCTGTGAACTTTGCAGCAGCAGTACAATGCAATGCATGATGATATAGTTTATATTAAAACTGAAAATTACAGTAAGAATATGTATCTATATCAAATAGTAAAATTAAATAAGCAGCGCGAAAACAAAAATAAATAGTAGTAGGTTCATGGGTTCAATGTCCATTCATAAATCAGATGGCAGAGGGGAAGAGCTGTTCTTGAATCGCTGATTGAGCGCCTTCAGCTGCCTGTCCCTTCTTCCTGATGGCAACAGTGAGAAGAGGGCATATCCTTGGTGGTGTGGTCCTTCATTATGAAAGTCATGGAAGCCACTTTTTTCAGGCATTGTTCCTCAGAAATGTCTTGAATACTATGGAGGCTAGTGCCCATGATGGAGCTGAATAATTTTACAACTGTCTGCCACTTACTTTGATCCTATTCATCAGCCCACGCCCTCCCATTTCAGATGGTGATGCAGCCAGTTAGAATGCTCTCCATGGTACATATGTAGAAATTCTCGAGTTTTTTAGCTGACATACCAAATTTCCTAAAGCTAATGAAGTACAGCCACTGACTTGCTTTCTTCATAACTGCGATGATATATTGGGTCCAGGTTAGGTCCTCAGAGATATTAACACCCAGGAACATGAAATTGCTCACTCTCTCCATTTCTGATCCCTCTATGAGAACAGGTGTGTGTTCCCTGATCATACCCTTTCTGAAGTCCGCAATCAGCTTTTTCGTCTCACTGACATTGAGTGTAAGGTTGTTGCTGTGACACCACTCAACCAGTTGGTATATTTCACTTGTGTTGCCAGACGAAGTGGTGAGTTCAATTTCAAAAGTGCTGATCAGATTAACCTCATTCTTGCTTGAGGTTTTTAGAGCTGGATGATTGTGCCAGTTCCTCAATGTAAATTTAAAAACTACAGCTTCAGTTATTAGTAGTCCTCAATCAGCCACCTGTAGTTATCAGCAAGAAATGAAAATCAAAAATTGAAATAATAAAAGGCAGATACTATAAATCTGAAATAAAAATAGAGAATACTGGAAATGCTCTGTAGGTCAGGCACATC
This sequence comes from Hemitrygon akajei, assembly GCF_048418815.1. Classification (NCBI taxonomy): domain Eukaryota; kingdom Metazoa; phylum Chordata; class Chondrichthyes; order Myliobatiformes; family Dasyatidae; genus Hemitrygon; species Hemitrygon akajei. The sequence goes on from NC_133131.1 coordinate 148,278,004, forward strand.
TGAAATGTTCACTGTTCCTCTTTCCACCGAAGCTACCTGGCCTGTTGCATTTAATAACATTTTCTGCTTTTATTGTAGTAATCTCCATCTGCGCGGATACCTTTATTTGAACATGGACAATAGATCGACATATTTTTACTTTCCTAGTCCATTACTTCCCTTACTGTGATTGTTAGTTTCTCCAAAGCACCTCTCTTAGTGACAAACATTCTGGGACATCAACTTGAGTCTGTGTGTTTGTGACCAACCCTCAGAATCAGAATTGAAGTAATTTTTCTATCCACTGTAGTTTATGAGGAGAGACTGAACAATCTGGGTTGTTTTCCCTGGTGCAGAAGTGGTCTAAGGGGGTACACGACTGAAGTTTATAAAATTGTGAAGGTAGACTGCAGGGAACTTTTCCTTTATCAGCCAGATAAAACCAGGATAAGTAGTAAGGGATCTAAGGAGGTCTTTTTCCACTCATAGTGGAGAGTATGTGGAATGCACTGCCTGAGAGAGTGCTTACAGTATCTAAGAAGTGTCCAGATGAGTACTTGAATTGCTTTGGTAAAGAGCGCCATGAGCCAAGTTTCAACAATTAATATCAATGGATACACACTGGGTGGTTGAAATAATTTTCTCCCATTCTCTATGATTTTATGGTTCTATTATAAATATCAGCATTCACAGTGACATCTACAGTACATATGAAATATAAAATTTTGAATATTCAGAATCAGAATTAGGTTTATGATCACCAGCATGTGTCATGAAATTTGTTAACTTAGCAGCAGCAGTTCAATGCAATGCATAATATAGAAGAAATGAATAAATCAGTCAATTACAGTATATGTATATTGAATAGATTAAAATTCATGCAAAAACTGAAATTATATATATATATTAAAAAAAGTAAGGTAGTGTTCATGGGTTCAATGTCCATTTGGGAATCAGATGACAGAGGGGAAGAAGCTTTTCCTGAATCACTGAGTGTGTGCCTTCAGGCTTCTGTACCTCCTACCTGATGGTAACAGTGAGAAAAGGCATGCCCTGGGTGATGGGGGTCCTTCATAATAATAGATGCTGTGTTTCTGAGACAATGCTCCTTGAAGGTGTCCTGGTTACTTTGTAGGCTGGTACCCAAGGAGGAGCTGACTAAATTTATGACACCCTGCAGCTTGCAGTTTCTTTCAATACTGTGCAGTAAACATCCCCCCACTCCCCCTCCACCCCCAAACCAGTCAGTGAGGTAGCCTGTCAGAATGCTCTCCATGGTACATCTAGAGAAGTTTTTGAGTGCTTTTGTTGACATTCTAAATCTCTTCCAACTCCCAATGAAGTATGGACACTGTCTTGCCTTCTTTATGGCTGCATCAATATATTGCGACCAGTTTAGGTCCTCAGTGATATTGACACTCAGGAACTTGAAAATGCTCATTCTCTCTACTTCTGATCCCTCTATGAAGATGCCATGTGTTCCTTCGTCTCACTCTTCCTGAAGTCCACAATCAGCTCTTTCATCTTACTGATGTTGAGTGTAAGGTTGTTGCTGTGACACCACTCCACTAGTTGGCATATCTCACTCCTGTACATCCTCTTGTATCCATCTGAAATTCTACCAACAATGGTTGTATCATCAGCAAATTTATAGATGGTATTTGAGCTACGCCCAGACACACAGTCATGGGTATAGAGAGAGTAGAGCAGTGGGCTAAGCACACACCCTTGAGGTGCACCAGTGTTGATCGTCAACGAGGAGGAGATATTATCACCAATCTGTACAGATTGTGGTCTTCCGGTTGGGAAGTCAAGGATCCAATTGCAAAGGAAGGTACAGAGGCCCAGGTTCTGTAACTTAACAATCAGGATTGTGGGAATGATCGTATTAAATGCTGAGCTATAGTCAATGAACAGCATCCTGAGAAATTACAGCAGATTTTCAGTCCACTAATAATAGTATGAACAGATCTGCTTTACGTTGAAGATTATTCACTGAATAAAGAATACTGCTATATCTCAAGAAGAGCCTCTTTACACCCAAAAGAAGGTAAAGCAACAGAAACTGGGACCATGATCGAAAATTGGAAAGTCTTTATTTTTATAATTAAAAACAGATATAATGTAATGCTGAAATAAATATAATAACCTCACTTTCATTTTAACAGACAAAACACACTTTATATACTGTTCAATTTCAAAATAATCTTCAAAGTCTGAAACTGGTAGGTAAGGAAAGCTTAGACCACATTTGATTATTAAAATAAAATTTAAAACTAAAATTAAATAGAAATCAGGCACAGTAGACGATACTAATAATATACTGAGTTACTATTATATAATGATTCGTTATTTTCTTCCATGGATGATTGCAGTTTCTTGGAGAATCTGTCTGGTTACAAGGTGAGCAATCTCCAACACACAGTCCCTGTTTTCCTGTAACAGTGTGCGAAAATGTGTTTTAGTGTAACGTTTTCAAGATGTTTATATTAATTGTTCACTAATTATTTAAAGATCACAGAATTTATAAATCATTGTCAGTCAACTGACATTCAGCATTTTCCGAATTTATTTCATATTTCCTGATTGTGCAATATTTTTTCGTTTACTTGGAATCTGTGCCCAGGAATTCAGTCTTAACCCTCCCAGCACAAAGAGCAAAATCTTACCATTCGATTTAAAAATCTTTCTAGTTTCTGGAATCGTTCCCTTGGAGCAGTTTGATGACTATTAAGTAGCTGAGGCGATTTTACCTGCAGACAGAATGAAAGTGGGGAAATTATGATATTATTGAAAACTTAAAAATAAGAGATTAAATCGTATGAGATTGTGAGGCTAGCTGTTCTTACGCAGGAGCGCAGATGGGAGAGAATTTCTGACACTCTGTTCAGGAAACCGAGTAGGCTTGCGTTATCAGTGGGCACGTCTATATCACCGTATAGCCTTTGAATCCGGGTCAGGATTTCAATCACCAACGCCGTCTTCTCACTTTCCGCCTAGATCAAGTGAAAAATCGCAATTATTAAACGGGGTGATATGATTCCCTGCAGTATGGCATCAGTGAAAATCTTTCTGCTCCACTTACCGGGGTTGGGATGGCTGGCGATGCCAAATTAGCGTTGTAGACGCTCCTGCATTTGGGTGAAAACACGGGATTCTGTCGGAGGAAGAGCAAAAATGAACTTTGAAAAAGATAAAACTTCAATATATTTGGAACAGAAGAGATTCTGCAGATGCTGAAAATCCAGAGCAACACACACAAAATGCTGGAGAAACTTGTTAGGTGCATCAATAGAATTGAATAGAACAGTCGGCATTTCGAGCCTACACCCTTCTTCAAGACATGGAGCAGGTTATTTGGGAACAAACTTTACACTTAAGTGAGTGATCATAATGCCAGAGGCAGTCCCAGATCTACGTTTCAGGTCAAATCCAATATGTGAAGCCCACGATCCAGCCCAATACAAATCCAAATCCACGACCAAATCTCAGACCACATCCCAGTCCCAAATCTCAAATCCTGTTGAATTGCAATCTAATGCCCACCCGCAAAACCCACAGCCTAGTCCCAAAGGAGGCAAAAGTCTGAATTTCCAAGATCTCAGTTCCACTGAAAGTCCTAAAACCTCCCAAAACTTCTAACCCAATTCTTATTCCCAGGCCCATTCCCAATCCCTCCATAGTCGCTTGATGTCTCAGGGATTGATTTAAAAAGTGAATAGAGAATTTGATACAATGACGGGCTCAACAGACTCCATTCCCTCTTTCCCAGAAATACTTACTACATGTTCTAATCCCCGAATCAGTTCTTTCCAGAAGCTTCTTCTCATGCAGAGATGGGGAGAGTGGTGTACACCGGCACTGGGTGAGCACAGGAAAAGCAGAGCAAGAGGGAGGCCGAGAGTAACCCAGAACATCTTCCAACAATCCCTGCAAAATAGAATCAGTCGAGTTAAAACGATCCGGGGTCCTCGAATAGAACCGGGAGACAACAGCTGCCTGATCATCTCTTACTTGTTACCGGTGCTGCTGAGTGAGAATTGGTTCTTCTCCCGCTCTGAAGTCCATCCTGACCGCAGCCTTTTTAAAGTTCCCGCCTCCCCCGCACACTCCTCGGTATTAAGAACGAAACTAGCGGCTCCTTTTAAATACTGATAATTTTCAAGTATTGATAGGCTTAGGGTGGGTTAACATTTCCCATCACTTTACATTTGCCCCATTTGGAAATCATGTCCTTGTCATTGGCTTTCTTCCGGGGAGGAATTGGATTCAGGCAATTGGGAAGTGCGCCAAAGTACAGTTCCCAATTAACATTGAGAAAATCCCTTAATTTACTGTACGGGTTTTCGTAATATGGGCGAAGCGCCGCTAAATTGCACTCGCCAACAGCGCTGATTATTGGCAAAAAAAGTCACACCCCATTGAAACTGTAACGTTTCTGTGGCTCCCAGCATCGTACATATCCCATTGCACATTTCAACAAGACGGGATGTTCACTGTGAAACAAAGGAGCTACCCCGACTAATTTGAGGTGCTCTCAGTGCTGTCAACCGTAAGCACCTTATCAGGGTTGCTCTAATGCTACCCGGCAACGTAGAATTCATAAATACTCATAGAGATCATAAGAGACTCCAGCACAGAAACAAGTCCTTAGACTCAGGGATATTTAGTACACAAGCAGGAACACATTTACATCAACTCCGTTTTATTCTCTCCAGATCCCATCAACTACCAGGGGTACACCAGGGGCAATTTACAGCGGAGAATTAAACTACCGACCCACACTTCATTGGGATGTGGAAGGAAACTGGAGCACTTGGGAGAAATCCACACAGTCACAGGGAGAAGGTGCTAGCTCCACACAGACAGCACCAGAGGTCAGGATTTAACCTGGGTGCCTTGCACCAGCTAGCAACTCTACCAGCTGTGGCGTTGCGCCAAAAATGGACACCATGCTCGGCTAAAGAATTTCTCCACATCTCTGTTTTAAATGGACGTCTCTCTATGCTGAGGCTGTGCCCTCATGTCCTAGACTACCCCACCATGGGAAACATCCTTTCTGCATCTACTTAGTCGAGGTCTTTCAACATTCAAAAGATTTCGGTGATACCTCCCCTCATCCTTCTAAATTCCAGTGAGAACAGACCCAGGGCCATTAAATGTTCCTCATATGATAACCCTTTCATTCCCAGAATCAACCTTGTGAACTTCCTCTGGACCCTTTCCAATGCCAGCACATCTTTTCTTGGCAACAAAGCCATCTATTCCATCATCTAATCATTGATATACAGCATAGAAAGAAGCGGTTCCAATGCCGACCCCTACAGAACACCACTAGTCACTGGCAACCAACCAGAAAAGGATCCTTTTATTCCCACTCGCTGTGTCTCCTACCAATCAGCCAAAGCTTTATCCATGCTCGTAACTTTCCTGTAATGCCGTGGGTTCAAAGAAGTCCAACAGGTTTGTCAGACAAGATGTTTCCTTAAGGAAACCATGCTGACTTTGTCCTATTTTGTCCTGTGTCACCAAGTATTCCATAACCTCATCCTTAACAATTGATTCAAACATATTCCCAACCTCTGCAGTCAGACTAACTGGTCTAAAATTTCCTTTCTGCTGTCTTCCTCCTTTCTTAAAGAGTAGAATGACATTTGTCATCTTCCAATCCTCTGAAACCATGCCAGAGTCCAATGATTCTTGAAAGATCATTACTAATGCCTCCACAACCTCTACTGCTGCCTCTTTCAGAACCCTAGGATGCAGTTCATCTGGTCTGGGTGACTTATGTACCTTTAGGTCTTTCAGCTTTTTGAGCATCTTCTCCCTTGTAATAGTAACTGCACTCACTTCTCTTCCCTCACATCTTTCAACACCTGGTACAGTGCTCGCGTCTTCCACAGTGAAGACTGATGCAAAATACTTATTTAGTTCATCTGCCATCTCCTTGTCCCCCACTATTATTTCTCCCACCTCATTTTCTTGCAGTCCTGTATCCACTCGCATCTCTCTTTTTTTTGTGTACTTGAAAAAGCTTTTACTATCCACCTTGACATTGGTTGCTAGCTTGCTTTCATATTTCATCTTTTGTCTCCTAATGATTCTTTTGGTTGCTTTCTGTAAGTTTTAAAAAACTTCCAAATCCTTTGTCTTCTCATTAATTCTTGCTTTGTTGTATGCCTTCTCTTTTGCTTTTACATTAGCTTCAACTTCTCTTGTCAGCCACAGTTGTATTATTTTGCCAATTTGAGTATTTTTTTGTATTTGGAAATCATCTATCCTGCACCTTCCTCATTTTCCCCAGAAACTCAAACCATTGCCGCTCTGCTGCCATCCCTGTCAGCATCTCCTTCCAATTTACTTCAACCAACTCCTCTCTCATACCGCTGTAATTTCCTTTACTCCACTGAAATACTGCCACATCAGACTTTACTTTCTCCCTATCAAATTTCAAGTTGAACTCAATCATATCATGATCACTGCTTTCTAAGTGTTCTTCTACTTCAAGCACCCTAATTGCCTCTGGTTCATTATATAACACCTAATCCAGTATAGCGGATCCCCTTGTAGATTCAACTTCAAGTTGCTCTAAAAAGCCATCTCATAGGCATTCAACAGATTCACCCTCTTGAGATCTGTTACCAACCTGATTTTCCCAATCTATCTGCATGTAAAAATCTCCCATGACTATCATAACATTGCCCTTTTGACACACATCTTGTAATCTGTGGATAACATCCCAGCTGCTGTTTGGAGGCCTGTATATAACTGCCATCACAGTCCTTTTACCCTTGCAGTTTCTGAACTCAACCCATAAGGATTCAACATCTTCTGATCCTATGTCACATCTTACTAATGATTTGATGCCATTCTTCAACAGCAGAGCCATGCCACCCACTCTGCCTACCTTCCTGTCCCTCCAATACATCATGTAACCTTGGGCACTCAGCTCCCAACTGCAACCACCCTTCAGCAACAATTCAGTGACAGCCATAACATCATATCCGTCAATCTGTAAAAGAATAACAAGATTATCCACTTTATTTCTTATACTCTGTGCACTGAGATATAATACTTTGAGTACTGTGTTTGCTCCGCTTTTTGATTCTGCATCTCTAATGCACTGATACCCACCCATGCTGGCTGCAACTTTGTCTTATCACCTGCCTGCCCTCCTGACAGTCTGACTGCACACTATCTTTGCTTTTTTACCATCAGTCCAATCCTGAGTCCCTTCACTCCAGTTCCAAACCCTCTGCCAAATTAGTTCAAACCCTCCCAACAGCTGTAACAAACCTGCCTCAAGAATATTAGTACCCCTTGGGTTCAGGTGCAACCTGTCCCTTTTGTATAGGTCATACCTCCCCCAGAAGAGATCCCAGTGATCCAAGAACCTGAAGCCCTGCCTTCTGCAGCAGATTCTTAGGCGCATATTAATCTACCCTTGCAGGTGTATGGCACAGACAGCAATCCAGAAATTACAACCCTGGAGGTCCTGCTTCTCAGCTTTCCGCCTAGCTCGCTAAATTCTCTCTTCAGGGCCTCTGCTTTTTCTTCCTATGTCATTGGTACCAATATGTACTGTTACGTACCCCATAACTGGGTGTCTAACCAGCAGAGAAAGAAGAATTCATTGGAGTCTGGTGGTACTATATTCAACAGTGTTTATTAGTAAAATAAGCAAATCAATATCAATAATGCAAATATATAGATAATACACGTTAGCAATAATAAACCTAAAAGTGTGGGAATAATAATAAGCAATAATAAACAAGCTCTATCGATGTCTAGGGGATAATGAATTGTCATATAAAAGTATAAAGTTCAGTTCAGTTCATACGTGCTGAGGTAGATGTTGGTTGTTGTATTGTAATCATTGGAGAGAGAGAGAGAGCGAGTGAGCAGTAACAGCTACAGGCAGGCAAACCTTCCTTTATGTTCTTGTTCCATCGTTTTGTTGTGGCCATTTAGTTATGACCCCTCTGTCCTTCAGCTGGACCGTTCTTCTGTGGTGGACTCATCACTCTGGCATGAGTGGACACACACACAAGCCCCCACCGGCCCTGCTATAACACTGAGTTAAACTGACCGATCTCTTTGTTTGGTCTCCGATGCCCCACACCTTCCCGTGGGTTCCAACACTCAATCAGTGCTCACTAGTGTGTCTCCTGGTGTGTCTGAGGGGTGTCTCCCCAGACCTCACTTTTATCCCTACTCAGTTGTCAATCAATTTTGAATGGCTGTGTCCATCAAACCAGCCCATTCCAGCTGTCCACTGAGGAATTTTAATGAACAGAATGGTATAAGATAAATAACCCTCTCAGAAGTCATAATACGGTGAATCAACAAGTCTCTCTCCCCTCTCTTATCAGTAGCAGATGTTCCGGCATGTTTTTGTTCCATCTCTCTCTCATCAGCAGCATAGCAACAATAATGGTTTGTGATTCTCCCAGGGGGGGAACATGGGCAACTCTGCACCCTTTGGCCCATCAGAGCTGTTCATCCTTCATAACAGTACCAAGATATCTGGCTGCTCTCCCTCCTCTTCCAAAATGCTGTGGACGTGATCCGAGATGTCCAGGACCCCGGCCCGTGGGAGGCGACATACCATCTGGGTGTCCTGTTCAAGTCCATAGAATCTCCTGTCTGCTCCTCTGAATATTGAGTCCCCTAACTCTTCTCTTTCTTTCCCTTCTGTACCACAAATGCATGCTTAGTGACAGTAACCTGGTCTCCATGTCATTCCCCTGAAAGGTCATCCCCCACAACAGTATCCAAAATGGTATACTTATTATTGAGGGGAATGGTCACAGGGGTGCTCTGCGCTAACTCCCTATTCACCTTCCAGTTCCTTCTCCTAACAGTCGCTCAGCTACCTGCCTTCTGCAGCTTAGGGTTGACTATTTTCCTGTAACTCTGATCGATGATCTACTCACTCTCCCGTACAAGCTGAAGGTCATCCAGCTGCTGCTCCAGATCCTCTCAAGACTAATCAATAAGCTTCAAGACCTTGGCCTCAATATGTCCTTGTGGGTAATTAGATCCTTGATTTCTTCACTTGCAGACCCCACTCAGTTCATATTGGCAACAACATCTCCTCCGTCATCTCCATCAGCACAGGTGCACCACAAGGCTGTGTGCTTGGCCCCCTGCTCTACTGACTTTACACTTATGACTGTGAGGCTAAGCAGAGCTTCAATGCCACCTTCAAGTTTGCTGACAACATCACTGTCATAGGCCGAATCAAAAGTGGTGACGAAGAGATTGAAATATAGGAGCCAGACTGCAGATCTGGTTGAGTGGTGCCAGTGCTCAATGTTAGCAAGGCCAAGGAGCTGATTATTGACTTCAGGAGGAGGAAACCAGAGACCCATGAGCCAGTCCTCATCGGAGGATCAGAGGCAGAAAGGGTCAATAACTTAAAATTTCTCTGTGTTATATTTTCAGAGGATCTATCCTGGGCCAAGCACGCAAATATAATTACAAAGTAAGCACAGCAGCTCCTTAGGAAGTTGCAAAGATTTCGGCATGAAATCTAAAACTTTCTCAAACTTCTATAGATGTGTGGTGGAGAGTATGTTGACTGGCTGTATCCCAGCCTGGTACAGAAGCAACAATGTCCTTGAATGGAAAATCCTATAGAAAGTATCCGATGCAGCCCAGTCCATCACAAGTAAAGCCCTCCCCACCATTGAGCAGATCTGCACAAAGCGTTGTCACAGGAAAGTAGCATCTATCATCAGAGATTCCCACCACCCAGATCATGCTCTCTTCGTGCTGCTGCCATCAGGAAGAAGGTACAGGAGCCTCAGGACTCACACCACCAGGTTCAGGAGCAGTTATCACCCCTCAACCATCAGTCTCTTGAACCTGAGGGGATAACTTCACTCAACCTCACCTACCCAATCATTGAGCTGTTCCTACAACCCATGGGCTCAATTTTCAGGTTCTTGATATTCATTGCTTATTTTTTATTATTACTTCTTTGTTTTGTATTTGCACAATTTGTTTTCTTTTGCACATAGGTTGAACACTCAGTTGGTGCGGTCTTACATTGAATCTATTATGGTCATTATAATATTAGAATTATGGTTATTAGAATTATCCATAATTCTCTTATGGATTTATTGAGTATGCTTGCAAGAAAATGAATCTCAGCATTGTATAGGAAGACATTTTTGTACTTTGATAATAAATTTACTTTGAACTGTGAAATATTTGTGGGATATGAAACAAAGCAGGTAACAGTGCAGACTTATCCATGACAACCTTGCCCAGGATGGAAAGGCTTGGACAAGTTTACTTGGGTCTACGAAGGCTGAGGGGTGACCTTGTAGAGGTTTATAAAATCATGAGAGGCATAGATAAATTAAATAGCTAAAGCCTTTAGCCCAATGTGGGCAAGACCAAAATTAGAGGGCTTAGGCATAAAATGAAAAGGAAAAGTGAGCATCACGCATGCGTTTACAGGAATACCACTTTTTAACTCCCCACTTTCCATAAGTCAGCCCACATTCTCCATTTGTGATTTACAGTGGCAAATAGATCCATCCACCTTTCCCAGGGAAAGGGAATCAAGTACAGAGCACAACGGTGTGAGTACCTTGGCTACATGGTTAGGAATGGAGATTGCCTGCCTGAAGCTCGAGAATTTGTGACGGGGTGATCAAAATAATTGAAATAATTGGATTGCTTTCTGCTGGAGAAAAGAATCTTTAACATTACATTGCCAGGTGATAGCAGCAGGAAAGGCATGAGAGAACTGCTTCTGGCTTTTGGTACAACATGGTTGTTGAGAAAGTTTAAGAATATTGTTTTTTTAAAGTTAGTAACCAGCTTTATTTTTGTCACATGTACCAACTTATCTTGCATACCATTCATACAGATCAATTCATTACACCAGTATATTGAGGTTATGCAAGGTAATACAATAGCAGAGTGCAGAATGAAATGTTATAGAGGAAGTGTACTGCTGGTAGACAATAAAGCAAATGACCATAGTGAGTTTGATTGTAAAGTCAAGAGTCCATCTTATCCTACTAGGGAACTGTTCGATAGACATATAACAGCAGGCTAGAAACTGTTCTTGAGCCTTGAGGCATGTGTTGTGGCTTCCAATAATTCATAGTTCTTGGTTATCCATCAGGATGAACTAAAAAAGCAAGAAAAGTTAAGCATGTTAATTGTAGAAAATAAAAAGAGATGCATTCACAGCATGGCAGAATAATAAGGCATAGTTATTTAAGTTAAATTAGTCCCTCATCATACCATCTGTGAACAAATTCTGACACTGTTTGAATAAAACTGCAATTAAAGCACAAAAAATGTTGGAAACACTCAGTAAGTCAGGCCATCTGTGGGAAGGGAAACAGCGCTAATGTTTCAGATTGAATACCCCTGTTAGAACTGTTGTATTTTGCATTTTTGTTTCGAAGAAAACCCTCATTCTGGTTTATGATTTGTTCCTTAGCACACTGTTAAGGCTGATTTATACATGTGCATCACATCGACGCCATAGCCACCACGTACCCTATGCCATAGGGTGACGTGCACCTCCCCAAAAAAGTAACTCGTGCATCGCGGCGACGCAGACCGCAACAACTGTGATTGGTCCGCTTAGTAGAATCGCATTTCCTCCTACACATTTCTGGTTGCTTCTTCTCCGTCAAGTCTGTACACCGATACGAAATAAATGAACCAAATAATCAAATCTACCTTCTGCCATGCGAAAATGCTTGAAATGCATTTCCTCGTCCACGTCTCTCATGAAGAAACTCAACACAGTGGCATAGAAACCCCACCGCCAACTAGCGTTTTGGTGCACACCAACGCATGCTCGCTATGGCATAGAGCGATGCAGAAATGAAAATCAGGGTTATGGCATAGGTTGCGGTGTAGCCCGTACACACAGGTATAAATCAGCCTTTATTCCTCTCCATGCCTCATGGTACATCAGGCAGAAACCCTGCAGTTTCTATAGCATTTTGTCTTTTTTTTACGAGGCCATGTTGCTAGCTTGATGTTCAATCCAGCACAGTAACAAGCTGGCTTTATTTGAACCCAGCACCACTCACCTCAAAATCCGGTGCTGATGCCACTACACTACACTATTGGCATCCATAGCACATTGCCACGAGTAACTATTATGGTAAAAGTAAGAATATATCCTAAGGCAATTTCATTACGCTAGATTATTAAATATAAGACTACACCCAGATAAGGCAATGTCACTATCCAGAAAAGACAGAGGAAGAATCACTTATAGTTTCTATTATCCACAAGGTTTGAACAGCGTTATGGGAAACAAAATCATTATGAACATGCTTTCTCGCCACTAACTTGAAAAATAGTGTATGAATAATTTAAGATTCAAGATTGCTTGTCATCAGACTTCAGTTAACGAGTGTAAAGGAGAACAAAGTTATAGTTACTCTGTATCTGACACAGCATAAAAAACACAATAAATATATAGTTGAAAGTTCAATGTAAAATTAGTATCAAAGTACATATATGTCACCATATCCTGTGATTCATTTTCTTGTGGGCATACTCAATAAATCCATAATAGAGTAACAACCATAATAGAATCAATGAAAGACCAAACCAACTTTGGTGATCAACTGGTATGCAAAAGACAACAAACTGTGCAAATACAAAAAGAGAGGAATAATAATAACAATAATTAAAAATAAAGAAAGAAAGAATACATACCAAGAACATGAGATGAAGAGTTCTTGAAAGTGAATCCATAAGTTGTGGGAACATTTCAGTGATGGGACAAGTGAAGTTGAGTGAAGTTATCCTCTTCGGTTCAAGAGCTTGATGGTTGAAAGGTAATAACTGTGCCCAAAACTGGTGGTGTGAGTCCTGAGGCTCCTGCTCCTTCTTCCTGATAACAGCAGTGAGAAGAAAGCACAATTTTTGTAGTGGGGGTCCCAGATGATGGATGCTGCTTTCTTGTTACAATGTGTATATGTGCTCAGTGGTGGGGAGGGCTTTACCTCTGATGGACCGGGTCATATCAACTACTTAGTTTAGGAATAACTATTCAAGGGCATTGCTTTTTCCAAACCAGGCTGTGATGCAACCAGTCAATATACTTTCCACCATACATCTTCTTCTCTAGTCCACTCTCCTTTCCTATCTGAATCCTTCCTCTCCAGCCCTTTATCTTTGCTACCCATCTAGCTTCACCTATCACCTTCTAGCCATTCTCCTTCCCCACCCCTAACCTTTTTATTCTGGTGTCTTACATCTTCCTGCCAGTCCTAAAGAAGGTTCTTGGCCCAAAACATTGACTGTTTATTCATTTCCATAGATGCTGCCTTACTTGCTGAGTTCCTTCAGCATTTTGTGTCTGTTGCTTTGGATTTCCAGCATCTGTAGACTTTCTTGCTTTTGTGATTTCCACATCAATAAAGTTTGTCAAAGTTTTAGATGTCATGCTGAATCTTCACAAACGCTGAAGGAAATAGAGGCATAAAGAATATGATTAAAAAACCAAAAATAATTCACAATAAATATAAAACAATATAATATAGGAATTGCTTCAGTCTTTGGAAATCTCATCCGAAAAGAGTCATGGCTGGAGTATTTAAAGACAGAAACAGATAAATTTTTGATGATTGAGGCATTGAGTTGTTAAAACTAGCTGATTGGAATATAGATCTGAAGTTACCATTGGATTAGCTGTGATCTTATTAAGTAGCAGTGTTGGATCAATGGGCTGGGGGGGGGGGGGGGCTTGCTCTCGCTTCTAATACATTCCTCTAATTCAAATTCATTACTACAGGTCATTTTGATGATAGCTGGCTTCCATGAAGAAAATAGGAAGTTCAATAGAAGTCACAAGATACAGTGACAACAGCTCTCCATACTATCCATACAGATCATTTTATCACATCAGTGTATTGAGGTAGTACAATGGAAAAAATAACAGAATGCAGAATAAAGTTTTAGAGTTACAATGCCATAATGAAACAGATTGTGAGGTCAATAGTTCATCGTTTCCTACTAGGAGATCTTTATAGGCATCCGTTAGTCTCGAGAGACCATGGATTTGCACCTTGGAAGGGTTCCAGGGCGCAGGCCTGGGCAGGGATGTATGGAAGACCAGCAGTTGCCCTCTCCATACCACTGATGTTGTCCAAGGGAAGGGCTCTAGGGCTGATACAGCTTGGCACCAGTGTTATCGCAGAGCAATGTGTGGTTAAGTGCCTTGCTCAAGGATACACACGCTGCCTCAGCTGATGCTCGAACTAGCGACCTTCAGATCACGAGACCAACGCCTTAACCACTTGGCCACACATCAACACACTAGGAGATCATTCAATAGCTTAACAACAGTAGAATAAATAATCAATAAGTGATTAAGCATAGCTTCAATGATTATAATTATTTCCTTACCTTCAGCTTTTTAAATGTAAACAGGTAACTTTTCTTATTGATATCTTTCTGTTTGAAATGTATGTGCTAAACTGAGACTGCGGCCTGCAACTAACGGGCTCCTGAATCCACTGTGACTGGCTTTGTGGCTGTGGACTCACTTTAATGAATTCAGTTAGGAATGTTATTTGCTTATTTTTATTGTTTGTACGATTTGCTTTTTTTCTGCACATTGGGTGTTTGACGGTCTCCTTTTTTAATTGGGTCTCTTGGTTTTGTGGGTGTCTGTAAGGAGACAATCTCAAGGTTGTATATAATATATTATAAATGTACTTTGATCTTTGACTTTGAGCCTTCAAACATTGTGGTACTGTCGAGTGTCAGGTAAGGAAGGTTTGCCTGGTGATGAACGAAGGCCTTCCACATCTACCAGCGTGAATTTTCAGTGGCTTAGTCACAATCAGAACAGGGTTCACCACTGCTTGTCAAATAACTTCAGAATTTTGGTGTTTTCCTGAGAGATCCAAACTTGCTGCCTTTCATGAGGAGAAATATTGATAGGTATCTGGTGAACTATCAGCATTTGCCAGCTGTTCATTAAAAATAAATTCAACAATTACTGTTAAAACTTGGTCAAAAATACTCACTTAAAACATGCTTAAATTAATGCAAATATTCATTTAAAAGTAATCTAAATTACCTCATGTTTACTTTTCTCCCTCACAGTCTTTCCTGTTCATCCAATAGATGGTCTCTCTCTAAATGAACCACCACCAGTTAAATCT